>NW_026558911.1:0-104657 GCF_026930045.1 Uloborus diversus | reverse complement strand
GATTTCGATTAAAGTTTTCTTTCTCAACTATCTGAAAAGAATTTGGCGATTCACAAACAAGTGATCCTGCACTCATCTTCTTGTTTTAAGCTAAAATATATTATTTTAATAGTGTTTGAAGCTCGTAGCAAAGTCAAAAATTCTTACTACATTTTTGATTTCAAAAAAAAAAAAAAAAAAATAGTGAAGAAATTTCTCTATTGAAATTCAACTTCCCTAATTCCCTTGAAGGGGGAGCGCCCTCAAGGGGGAGGGGAGCATGGAGCTGACTGAGCTATAAAATTATTTTATGGTGGGGGAAGGAATAGTTTTAAAGGGAATTTGAACTTCTTTTACGGAAATCTCTTTCGTGATCTGTAGAAGTTCAGAGAGATGCGTCATCCTCCTTAGGGAGTATTGGCACCCCTGTTTCTCCAGAACTTTCTTCTAAACGAATGAAATGTTACTTGTTTTGATAAAAACACCTGCTCTTGACCTTGAACAATAAAAGAGTGTTTACAATGAGAAACTACAAAGGGGGCTGTGGCTTCAACAGGAAAAAAAGGGAGAGTTCATTCATGCAAAATGGGTGAAGACGATTTCTACTGGGCATGACTGCTCTGCTAATCAGAACACGCCAAGTCTCCCATTTTGGGACTTCAGTAAATAAAGTCCTCTAAAACTACTTTAAATTATTTTTCTTGGGCCCTGTTTGTTGTGATTTGGAAAAAGGTCTATTGAACTTCATATTCCATGTTCCTAATTTCCTCCATTTGCATTTATTATTTTTAGGGAATTTTTTCCCCGTGTAATGCAAAAACAAGAATTTTTTGCAAAATTTAAAAATTTTTCAAAAAAGAATTTACATTCCAAACCTTTTTGAAAAATTACCAGTGAAGTTTGGTTCTCTATCATTCATTTTAAAAAATTTCAAAATGATATCTTAATTACTTGATGAAGAAAAAAATCTTAGTTGAAGGTTCCCAAAATGGGAGACTTGGCGCTTAATGGGTTTTAAGCTAGGGCTAAGGACGGTGTATATATATTCAAGACCGATGAATCGAAACTGCAGTCCCTGGAAGGCATAAAGAGCTGTCGGTATGTTGCATTAAGTATTTGATTGACCTTACAAAAAAAAAAAAAAAAAAAAAAACTCACGCATACACATAAAAAATAGCGTACACTCAGCTTTTAAAATTATCGCGACAGAATTCGAAGTCATGATGAGAGTGCTTTAGTTGTAAGGTCCCGATTGTAATTGCTGCGTTACAGCTGTTTTCATCTGGGTTTCCTTTGGAATAACCTAATCAAGCAGCTTTTTGACAGTTTTCCTGGATTCCTTTATCTTAACGCATATGGCAGCCATTTGAAGTCCTTCAAAATAGCGATATTAAACTTAAGATAGTTTGCATTAAATTTGACATGAAATGTGAAACCTATTGTTACATACAGCGCTCGTATACTTTATCAACTAAAGGATGTTAAGTAAAAATAATGTAAAGAGGACATTGGTTGTAACTACATATTATGTAGTAACTACATGTAACGTAGTAACTACACGTAATGTAGTAAGTACACGTAATGTAGTAACTATATGTAATGTAGCTACAATCAATGTCCTTTTTTACTTTGATGTGACTACGTATTATGTAGTTTCACTTAGTGTCCTTTCTACATTGTTTTTACTCAAAAAAAAAAAAAAAAAACAGTTGACTAAGCATACGAGCGTTGTATATAACATTAGGTTTCACATTTCATGCCGAATCTAATGCAAACTAAAGTGATTAGGTACAAAAATCGTTTTACATGTTAATAACATAAATATGTCGGGTCAGTTAGAGTAAGACCTCCTTCGTACACAAAAGGCGGTTAGTTGAATCAACTTTTCAAAAAAGTTGCTTGTTAACTAGTTGACTGGCGTTTTTCGTTGTCTTTACACGAGGCAACTCAATTGAATCAACTTTTTTTTTGTAATAAGCCAAATGTCTTCGAACAGCTCCTCTACGACGTTGTTAAAACTGAATTGAGTTGACTCAGCTTGTTTACTCGTGGGTAAAGCTGATTCAACTCGTTGGATGAGAATAGTTGCGGCACATGTGTCTTGGAGTGCCTGATGAGTTGGCTGTCGTGTGAAGGATGAGGGGCGATTCCTTCACTTTTCTAGCAGGCTACACTTAATGATTCCGTTTGAAAGTTGATTCAATTAAGTTGCCTCCTGTCTAGATGGCTTGAACGGAAACAGAATTTCAATGACGCAGCTTTAGATCCTTCCCTTTTTTTGGTTGAGTTGAGGCAACAAATGTCGGGCATTATGTCCACGACTGCTTACTCTCTGAGAGTAACAGGGTATGAAGAATGTCACTTTATGATTGTTTATGATTGCGAATGAAATCATGTTTCCTTTTACGTAAGAATGTTTCCTTTTGCCCCAGAGTGTTTCCTTTTACTTCAGAGTGTTTCCTTTTGCCCCAAAGATTAAAGGGTAAGTAGAACAACTCATTTACTTCCCCGTACAGTTGATATAATTAAATAACAGTTACATTGCCATAAATAGTCCGTTTCTAAGTTTAAGTACTACACCAACAATGTTCAATATGTGGCCCGCAAGTAGCATGTGATCCGTTGACTCCTCCAAATGTAATCCAAGATTTTTTTTTCCTATTTTTTTTTAATTATGTAAGATAAATTGCAAGCTAAATTTATGAAAAGTATAAACAAAAGTGTAGTTTACATCAAAATAAATCTTTTAAAAAATAAGAAAAATGGTGAACTTAGTTTGGGGTAAATCGAGACACCTAATTGTATATCGAAAATAGCTGGAAAGGTGAAATTCATAAGTGAATATTTTTAGTAACCTTCCACAAGACAAGAACTAGCTGAAACCAGTTACTTTGCATTTGTGGATATGTTATAGTCCCATTTCTACTATCTCCAGTGAAAAGATAGACAGGGTTTATAAAGTTTTGCATTGATGAAGTAAATTTATTTACAGAAGACTAGTGAATATTTGTGCGCAATAATTGTTGTTATTATTATTATTATTTTGATCCTTATCTCAACGAATTAGACACATTATCATCTAAAGGGTCTGTCTTTTTCTTTTTTGGAGGGGAGGGGAATACTCAGATTATTTTTGCTGGTATATCTTTTCTCCCCCTTCTTCTACATCCCTTATGTTTTCGCTTTTTTTCTTCAGAGGTATAATTTTCTCCATTTGAAAAAAAAAATAATCCATAAGTTAGTGTATAATAAATTGAAACTTCCGGATTTTGTAAGAAAAGTATCCACATCATTTCGTAGTATGGAAGTATGTATTAAAATTAAAATATTATATGAATTAGACATTTCCAAATAAATAATGAAAGACATACAAATACGATTTTCATAGCAGGTGAAAATACGACATACATTTTGCATCTAGTAATTAATCATTTGATTAAAGTGAATATTCATTAAAGTGAGTCAATAAGCTGAGTATCAACATACATCTTCGAAAATTTTGAGTAATTAATTCAAATAAATTTCAAATGAGATCTTAAGCATTAATCAAACTGAATAAGAATTTTGAACGGCTCTTTATGAACACTAACATGCAGATAATTATTTATGCCCTTAAAAGTGTAATAATTAGCTTCCTACATGATAACTGGAAAGATGTCGATTAATATTGCATTAAGGAGCTAAGCACACCTTAGAGAGAACTCAGAACTTTCCCACAAATTCCACTCATATTTTGAGAGCTAATTTAGAGCCCTCTCGCAGCAGTTACCAGCTCTTATTGTTTGTTGAGAAATATTTTTCAATGTTTCATTTATCAAAGGCATTTAGAAGTTTGTGCTGCTTAATAATTTAAAGTATGTACACATTCGTTGCTTTAAATTAGATTTATTTATTTATCTCCAAGTGATTCGTTGGATCAGCACAAAGTTTTTGAGTGCTCATATCAATGTTTCGGTTATTTGGTTATTTATGAGACAGTTAGTTTTAAACTGGAATTATTAATTATGGGTGATATATTTAATTAAAGTAACGAATCAGTAAACTACAAGGTTTGAGTTGCTGACAATTAGTATTTCACTAATTTGTTACTAATAGTACCCGCACGGGTCTGCCCGTAGTAGAAAATTAAATGGTCATTTGGTTCGCCTGTATATTTAGAAATAATGGATGATGGATTTCTTGCCAATATGCTATGTTAATTTGCTCGCCCATGTTATGGTAATTTGCTCATAAACATTATGGTAATTTGCTCGTCCATGTTATGGAAATTTACTCGTCCGCGTTATGGTAATTAACTCGTCCATGTTATGGAAATTTACTCGTCCGCGTTATGGTAATTAGCTCGTCCATGTTATGATAATTTACTAGTCCATGTTACGATAATTAGCTCGTCCATGTTATGGTAATTTACTCGTCCATTTAATGATGATTTGCTCGATAAAATATTCTTAAAATTGGAATAGAGAAAGGACAAAATCGAATTTTTTGACAAATCGCTTCGAGGTGCACACCCCATGCTACAAACTATTTTTTTGCCAAATTTTATGAAAACAGGCCGAACGGTCTAGCCGCTATACGCATCACAGAAATACAAACATCCAGATTTAAGAGAAGCATATGGTACCTAAGTACAAGATTTTAACAAAGTAAAAACTTTAGTTATATAATGATATAAGTAAGTAACAGGAGCAAGTAAGGCTGAAAAAGAGAAAGAAATAGGAAAAATACAAGCAGTTTTAAATAAAAGTAACTATTTTAAGGTAAAATTAAGATCAACTGGCTGCAAATTTACTCCCCGATTTATTCTGGAATACATAGCAAAGAACAGTAACACTTTATAAAGCGAAACAATACAAGTTAAAAAGATTTTTTTGAAACAGAAAAAGATGAAAACATCACTAAAAAGTAATGATGACTGTGAATTCATGTTATGTAATAAGCAGCTATTTAGATGTTAGTACTCAGCAGTAAAAGTTGAGAGTAAGACACACGATAGAAGTGAAACTTTTACATTTTCTTTTTAATATTACATTCTGAGCTGTTACATCACCCGTAAGTTTTTTTTATCACACCATGCTCTTGTTTTTTCTGCTCCTGACTTTAGTATATCCGCATCAAAATTGTAGATTTTTTATGAAGAAAATAGATAATAAACCAACAAGAAATTTTACGATACTCGAAATCAGCTTTTTAGTCGTTACAAAAACACAAATGGTGTTAATAAAAAATTAGCAAACTAATTTCAAGACTGAACTTAAGAAATGTGGATTACGCCTTTAAATTGATGACAAAAAATCTGAATTATTCGATTCGCAACTCCAATAAACTATAGGGGGCACTGCAGCCACTGTCTAATGACGGATGAAAAAGGTAAAACAAACAAATGCCGCAACCTATAACTTGCTTTGACGCTTAGTGATTGACAGTAATTTTTCATCGTATTTGAGGGAAGCTTTCTTTTCTACTCTTCTGAAATTACATTTCACCACAAACTGTCTGAAGCCTGTAATTTACCCCAAAGAAAACACTGGAACGGAATGTTTTATACCTTTTTCTTTAGTATTGTTAATCTCCACAACAGGGGCGGATCCAGGATTTCTCTCAGGGGGGGGCAATTTCATTCTCATTTTGGCGCCCCCCTCCAATGAGATGCCGGCGCCCCCCCCCCAAAAAAAAAAAGTTCAGGAAGTGGGGAAAAAAATATATTTTGATTTGTTAAATATTGTCTTTTCATTTAAAAATTCAGCCATTTGACCGTTTTGTAAAAAAAGTATAAAATAAAAATACACTCGTGTATGAAACAAAATATAATATTGCTCTATGGCGGCGTTTCTAGCACGGGGGACACCGAGGATGGTAATTAGCTCCTCCTCCCCTTGTAAAAAACGGTACTCCGCGAGTGCTGACTGACGTAAAAATTTGAACAATTACGTGTGTATTTTTTGAATCGTAAACAAATATTTTATTATGCAGAAAATACTTTTAATTGAGGTGTATGTTTATTCGTTATTATAAACTACTACTACAAAAAATTATATTAAAATTTTTATTTAATGCGCTAATATACATCAAAAATAATGCATATTATTTTACATACAAACATTGCAAGCTTTTGCTTAAAACGTATATTTACAGACACATGTAATATGAAATTCAAGGAGTTGGTATTCTTAGAAATGAATACCAATAAGACTTATAAATTTTTATCCACAATTTTAACAACTCTTCAATCATTATCATCATTATTATCACTTAGTTCCGAAATTGATACTACAGGTTTTTTTTAACTAAAATAGGAAATAAGCAATTTTTCTTCGAATTTATTTAAATATCTTACAAAGACTGCATCAATTATAGTTTTTTGTCTCGTTGTGTTAAGATTCAAATCATTGAACATCGTTAAATCAAATTTTCTATTTTAAAATTCAGAAATGGTAGATTTTTATCATTTGCAAACATAATGTTGAAAGCCCCCTGACAAATCATTAAATATCTTCCCAATTTTAAATTGAAGTAATTCAGAAGAGTCTGAAGAATGAATGAATAAATAAATTTTCATGCAAAAATTCTCGTATTGCGCTTATTAGAATTAGCAGTCCATTTTCAGCGTGGCAGCGACGAACACACATAATATGTGTGTTCGAGAAACATTGAAACAATAATGTTTCTGATATTGGTGATATTGTCACCAATAACAAACATTATTGTTTTTCCCATCTTCAAAAATGCCCAACATGGCTTAAGAAGTTTTCACTTCAGAAATATCTATATAATAGCCAAAAGCGATCTCCTAACGCTCTGACATCATCAAGAATGAAACTCGCGCAATATCATGCAAGAGATTGTTGAAGGAAGCACGTAAAATTCAATACTTTCATTTACATTTTAGTAATATTTAATGGCAACAGAGACAGTTTGACAAGCAGAGAAGTGCTTTGCTTCCAAGGTTGAACAGGATCCAGAAACTTAATTGTTTTACTAACAATGTGTCATTTCGAGAGAATGAAGAAACGGAAAAAGTTGTAAACTATTACCGCTATGTACTGCAGTTGGGGTTAATGCTCACCTTCAATAAACTATAACTGGACTACTACCACTGTCTCTACAGCCAGTGTCCAATTGTGACTCAAAAAGGTTAAACAAACATATGCCGTACCGTACAAAATTGCTTATTTTTCATGGTTAGTTTGTGAACGAACTTCACCATTGGTAGAAAATTTGGGGAGAAAATGAGGAAACTGATCAAGGTGTTTCACCATTTAATTTTCTCAATTATTTATACAAGATAGTTATCTAATTTCAGGTATATTTTTATAATTTGATTGAATTGGGGGAAACTTGGGGGAAATTCCGGTACTTATATTTTCTGTAAATGTTATATTCGTTTTGAGTGTCATCCCTCAGAAGGGTGACACCCGGGTCAGAATCCACCCTCTTTCTCCCCTACTTGTAGTGACGCTACTGAGTTTTATATTCTGAATTGTCTTCTCCTTTTATTGCCGCTTTTTGCAAACCTCGTAATCACTTTATCTATATCAATTGTAATATTCCTGTGAATATGCATACGTGCAAGACCAACAAGACGATTTTCAGTCATTGTTGTCCTTAAATACGTCTTAAGGCGTCGCAGCGAGGAAAATGATCTTTCAGAGGATGCATTACTTACTGGAAGTGTTGCAAGGATTTGGACACATTTTCGTATGATGGGAAATGCATCACAGCTAGGCAATACGTTTAAAGCAGTTACGGGAAGCTCTGCTTTCTTTCCCATTTCTTCAACCCATTTTTCCTTCCATAATAAGAGTTCATCTTTCAGCAGAAACTCGGCACTTCCTCTTTCGACGTCAAGGAGAAGTCCGAAGCGATCGAGGAGGGATGCTACAATTTCATCATTTTCTTCCAGATTTATCTTAACAATATTTTCTGGTATGATAATGAACAGCTGAAACGCGTCTAATGTTTCAGCTGAGAATCTTTCTCGCAAATCTGCTAGAACGAAGTCTAGAACAGGTGCATATACTGAAACCCTAAAATATTCTTCTGCTGAATTTGTATCGTAATTTGCACGATAGATTTGCCGTCCTTTACGGGAAGGGATCCGTGGAATGCTTAGCTCAATCTCTAGCTCTTCGGCTAAGTTTTGTGCTCGTTGCCAGATTCTGCTAAAGCTAGAACTTAAATTCTCTCTTCGTCTGGCTAGAATGCTTATTGTATTTTTTACCAGCACAGAACTTTCATGAATATCAAGGGCTTTCTTTTGCAACAATTTACTCAAAGAGTGAGTTAAGGACAGTATATCGCTGAGGCACAATATAGCCACTATAAATTGGGCGTTACAAACTGCTGTCACTAATGAAGTAGCCTTGCCAGCTGTGCTTGGATCACGCCATCCTGATATTTTTTCTAAGGTCTCAACTACCTTCGGGAGGTCGACAGAGAACTGAAGCACAGCCTTGTGTCTCTCCACCCACCGAGTCTCACATAAGGATGTCAGGGCACATCCCAAGGTGCTCAAGAGAACAGTCTTCCTCTTTGGATGGGCCTTGAAAAAGGAAACTATTTCCTTTATAACTGCTACAGCATCTCGGATAGTGGGCACTTTTGAACTGCGTGAAATGGAATTATTCAGCTTGTGACTGTAGCAGGGTGTCTTGATGGCGTTTTTTGCTTCTTTCTGAACCTCCGCGACTGCACCGCGAACTTCAGAAAGCATGACCGCGCATCCATCTGTTCCTATTCCAACACAGAGTTCTAAAGGAAGCTGCAGTCTATTTTTCAGTTGAAATAACACAATTTGACCGATAGCCTTACCGGTCAAGGACAACTCTGTTAGTGTGGCGGTTTCGTCTGTAGTTTCTTCGTTAGTGATTAATTTCTCTATAGCCTTCCAATCATCTTCCTCAGATCCATAATCATTATGTTTAGTGGGATCTATTTCTGAAAATGCATCTACGAAGGTTATAAAATCCTCACGAATGCCACCATCATTAACGTATCTAATCGTAAGGCTTAGTTGTGACGAGTGTGACAGATCTGTTGTCTCGTCAAAAAGTAGTGCATAATACTGCGACGCTCGCACGTTAGACAAAATCTTCTCCAATATTTCCTTTCCGCAGCATGAAATGAGAGCATTTTGTGTGGTCTTACTAATGTATGTCGCATTAGCGGAAGCTGACTGCAAGTGCTTCTCCAGTTTTTGGTCCCCAGCAGATACTCTAAATTTCAAAAGCTCTCTAAAATTCCCTTCGTTAACTGCTACGTCGGAGGCACCACCAGATGTATCAGCGTTTAAAAGTATTGACCCGTCATCTCGGTGTCCACGGAATGCAAGATTTTGCCGCCCGAGAAAAATAACTGTTTCAACAATCGGACGAAGACGTTCCCTATTTGCTTCTACCTCTTTGAGATGCTGCTCATTCACAAGATTAACTATTTCCAAGTCTGGCCTATCAAATGTTTGCAGGAATGCAATCCCCTGTTCTACTGCTCGTTTGTGGTAGTGATGATTAGAATGCAACTCCAAATCTCCATTGTGTCCTGCAATGTCCTTAAAGTTTAGCAACGGTTTAGTCACAAGCTTTTGCAAAGGCACTGTTTTTTGACTTCCACCAACGCCACCGATTGCAAAAAAAGGGCAGTACTTACAAAACAAACCTTGCTGAGCATGTGAAAACACAAGCCAAGGATATTTAATAAGATATTTATGAGAAAAATATCTTTTCACTACCTTTCCTTTGACCGTGTGCAAGGAAACTGGAAATTTGTAATCATCCTTGGGCCTCCAGGGGTTTGACAGTAGCTGGTATTTGGAGTAATCATCTATATTTTTACCTAAAAAATTTCCAATATCGTAAGGAACATTTGACTTTTTACATGCAGTAGAGTCGGCAGAAGGCAGAACAGTCATTTCTTCAGTATTTAATATATCACCTCCAACGGACTTGGAAGCTGCTTGAACAACGCAATCTGAAACATCACGCCTGTGGGGAGGCTGGAAAAAGGATTCAATGCATCTAGCTTCAGAGATTTGCTTCTTCGTTGATAAAAATTGTCCACTACCCTGCAGAAAAAAAAATTATTTTAATGAAGGTCAAATTGATTCATGGAATGGATCACTTCTCCCGTTGATCAGATCCCATGCCTTAGTCATTCTCGGAGTTTTATTATTTTGTTTCTAGAAATACGTAGTTGATTTTTTCTTCTTTCTTTCTAGATCAAATTTTAAGTGACATGTGTTAAATTTATCGTATACTTGTATAGGGTGAATTCAAATAAGAAAACAAGCATCTCATGTAGATTAAGGCTGAAAAGTACTACAAACTGTTATATCTCGTTCCTTTTTTTTAAATAAATATTTGATATAAATTTTATTGAAATTACTTATAGGTTTTTTGTTACACACCGATAATTAAGTAGGCACATAAATTTTTAAAATTCTTCATTATTTTTGCTACAAAATTGACTTTGAAAACAGTAAGCTGTGAAACGTCATGTCACTTATAGTACTAAATTTTTTCACGTTCGCAGTTAAAGATTAAGTGTGTTTGAAATGTTCAAATTTCAACAAATAGTTCTCACTTTTTAAAACAAACAAAAGAAAACATGCGACTGAAGGGCTTTGTCGATTCAATCAAACCTAAGTTTTGCTCAGGTAGTACTATTTCGCTTAAAAGCTATTTTTTTGGGGAAAATTAAATCTGACATAAAACGCCTAGATGAAAAACGATATAAGAGCCAATGTTAAGAATTTGGAGAAAACTAATACAAATGAAGAAGAAAACTCTCATCTGATTTGGAACAAGAGATGATATTAGCAGGGTCAAGGCCACACATCTTTTTATCAGAGCCAGACTGAATGTTATTTTTCAGACGAAAAAAGAAACTTATGAAAAAAAAATCACACCAAAGAATCATAGTGAAATTTAACTTCCACTGTACTGTCTTGTATTATACATTGAATCAACTTACAGTTATACTGATTTCTTGACCAGGCGTAGTTTCTCCAGATTGATCACCATATTTGATTTCAGAAGCGTCAAACTCATTCAGTTTCGTTGAAGAGAACTGTAAGGACGGAAATAAAAATATTTGTAAAACAACACACACACATACACTAGGGTTTCCGCTATGGTGGCATTTTTTCGCAAAATGCGAAAACACTATCTCAATAGCGAAAATGAAGTAAGGCATTTTCGCTTTTTTACGAAAAAGTGAAACACATAGTCAGTTAGAAAGATATGTAAATAATCCAATATTTTCTATATAAGTCAAAACAGAAGTAAATGTTTAGTATGCTTTTCATTAATTAAAAACATAACTAGTTCAAATAGTAATCTGAGTTGAAGAGTGAGCAATGCGTTGTACTAATTATAAAATAAGTTAATGTATAATCTATTTTCATGGCTAAAACAATTGAAATGACGGACGATTTAAATTCAATTTATTTATACTATTTTATAATGTAATGTGAATCAACTTACTGTTTGACCTGTCGATTGTCCTGACATAGCCTCGGCCGATTGATCGTCATCTTCTATTTCAGAAGCAAAATTATCATTCAGTCTCGAGGGAGTGGAAATTGAAGTAGAAAGAGACACCTGTAAAGCCAATATAATTAGTATTAAAATAAATAAATAAATAATCACATAGAGGGGGTTAAAAAGGAGTATCCGGCCCATAAATAAATATAACGTCTAACATAGTCGAAGTTTAAACTGCAATTACAATTTATGTATAAGTCAAAACAGAAGTAAATGCTAAAGTATGCTTTTCATTAATTGAAAACATAACTAGTCCAAATGGTAATCTGAATCTGAGTTGAAGCGTGAGTTATGCGTACTAATTATAAAATAAGTTAATGCATAATCTATTTTCATAGATAAAACAATTGAAATGACGGACGATTTAAATTCAATTTATTTATACTATTTTATAATGTAATGTAAATCAACTTACTGTTTGACCTGTCGATTGTCCTGACATAGCCTCGGCCGATTGATCGTCATCTTCTATTTCAGAAGCAAAATTATCATTCAGTCTCATGGGAGTGGAAATTGAAGTAGAAAGAGACATCTGTAAAGCCAATATTATAATTATTTTAAAAACCTCAAAAAAAAAAAAAAAAAAAAAAAAAAAAAAGAAAGGAAGAAAGAAAGAAATCACATAGAGGGAAAAAAATAGAAATATTCAGCTGTGCAAAAATGAATATAGCGTTTAACATAGTTGAAGTTTAAACTACAATTACAGTTTTATATATAAGTCAAAACAGAAGTGTAAATGCTAAGTATGCTTTTCATTAATTAAAAACATAACTAGTTCAAATAGTAATCTGAGTTGAAGAGTGAGCAATGCGTTGTACTAATTATAAAATAAGTTAATATATAATTTATTTTCATGGCTAAAACAATTGAAATGATGTACGATTGAATTTCAATTTATTTATTCTATTTTATACTGTAATATGAATCAACTTACTGTTCGACCTGTCGATTGTTCTGACATAGCCTCGGCCGATTGATCGTCATCTTCTATTTCAGAAGCAAAATTATCATTCAGTCTCGAGGGAGTGGAAATTGAAGTAGAAAGAGACACCTGTAAAGCCAATATAATTATTATTAAAATAAATAAATAAATAATCACATAGAGGGGGTTAAAAAGGAGTATCCGGCCCATAAATGAATATAACGTCTAACATAGTCGAAGTTTAAACTGCAATTACAATTTATGTATAAGTCAAAACAGAAGTAAATGCTAAAGTATGCTTTTCATTAATTGAAAACATAACTAGTCCAAATGGTAATCTGAATCTGAGTTGAAGCGTGAGTTATGCGTACTAATTATAAAATAAGTTAATGCATAATCTATTTTCATAGATAAAACAATTGAAATGACGGACGATTTAAATTCAATTTATTTATACTATTTTATAATGTAATGTAAATCAACTTACTGTTTGACCTGTCGATTGTCCTGACATAGCCTCGGCCGATTGATCGTCATCTTCTATTTCAGAAGCAAAATTATCATTCAGTCTCATGGGAGTGGAAATTGAAGTAGAAAGAGACATCTGTAAAGCCAATATTATAATTATTTTAAAAACCTCAAAAAAAAAAAAAAAAAAAAAAAAAAAAAGGAAGAAAGAAAGAAATCACATAGAGGGAAAAAAATAGAAATATTCAGCTGTGCAAAAATGAATATAGCGTTTAACATAGTTGAAGTTTAAACTACAATTACAGTTTTATATATAAGTCAAAACAGAAGTGTAAATGCTAAGTATGCTTTTCATTAATTAAAAACATAACTAGTCCAAATGGTGATCTGATTTAAAGCATGAGACACTATAAAATGTGGGAAATTTATAAATTGCAGTATTTGGAAATAATATTTTGGACATAAATATGTTTTGTTTTTTTATCCTTTCATTGAACAAGCATTTTTTTTCTTCAACAGCGAGTTGTCACAAAAATGCAATTTAAAGCAAAAGGTTCGGCTTAAGCACCAAATGAGAGAAGTGTACAATGCTATTTCAGAAACAATCAATTTGTATTAATTATAGAATAAGTCAATAGTCAATGCACAATTAATTTTCATAGCTAAAACAATTGAAATGATGGACGCTTTAATTTCAATTTACTGATACTATTTTATAATGTAATATGAATCAAATTAAACTTACAGTTTGACTTGTCGACGGTCCTGACATTCCCTCGGAAGATTGATCCACATTTCTGTCATCCAGTTTCTTGGAGTCCGATGCGGAAGCTGAAAAAAACTTCTGCAAAGCTTTTGATTGTTTTTCATCTTCTTTTAATTGTCGTAATTTCCTTTTACGATTAAATGCGCCTGATGTTTTTTTACTGGTAGACATCAATCAAATTTTAAATGCACAAAACTAATTTTGACAGGAAACTTATCCAAGCCCAGTAAACACGAGTGATTCGGACAAAGACCAGGATTGCCAGTTCCTAAAAATATGTACCCCTTAACTCACGACGGAAAAATCAAACTATCAGTGGGAAATAACCCTATTAAAATATTCTTCACATCTGGCCGCAACCTGTTACAATTCTGGCAGCTCATCTCTACCTTTTAAAAGTGTTAAAAGGTTTCTAATTCTTTGGTATACTTCAAAGGATGTGTGGTCTTTGTCACTCTAATAAGAGGCTCTTACCTCTTTCCCTCATGGGAGAAGCTTACAATGAGCAAATACTGCTAAAGGTAGCTATGTCCAGTTTTAAAATCCATATGACCCTGTTTACTTTGCGTTCCTTCCTATTGTCCCTCACTTCAAAGGATAGACTACACTGTCACTAACACAGGACTGTTATCGCTTCTCAGAAATTCCCACGTTAAGCTTTTCCAGATGTTTTCATTATTTTACTGGAAGCATTTCAACTGTGAGAAAAAGTGCTTTTTCTGAGCAGCGCAAAAGTCCTGGTAACCGGAGTTTGACCATAAAAAATTGTTGCAAAATCTGGAGCCAATTAACACTTACATTATATACATAACGTTAAATGACATTTTAAGTTATTTTTTCTTGAAAATAAGGCGTCGCAATCGCAGTACGAAAATAAAACAATTGAACATATAATTACATTCCCTCTGAAATTAAAGGGAAAACTTTGCGGATATTGCGCCCCTTAGAGTGCCTCGGATGCGCCCCTCTTCACACAGGTTGAAAACCAGTGAAGGAGAAAATTATTTTTTCTAAATATTTCCACTTTTTTTTGTACCAAATTTCAAAGCATTCCTTATGAATATAGAGGGAAAACTTATAAATTGCAGATATTGCGCCCAATTGAAGGTTGGGGATGCGCCCCTACTACATACAGGTTGAGAACCGGCGAAGGAGACAAATAATTCCCCCCCTTTCCCCCTTTTTTTTGTAAAAAATTGCAAACCATTCCCATTGAATTTAGGGGCAAACTCATAAGTTGCGGTTATTGCACCCATGTTGCGCCGCTTCATACAGGTTGGGAACCGGCGACGGAGAGAAACAAAACATTTTTCCAAATATTTTCTCATTCGTTTTGTAAAAAGTTTCAAAACATTTCCTTTGAATTTAGAGGAAAAACTTTGCAGATATTGCGCCTCTTTGAAGTCCTCGAATGCGCCCCACCACATCCATGTTGAGAACCGGTGAAGGAGACAATTAATTTTTCCAGCATCTTTTTTTTTTTTTTTTTTGCTGCAAATTTTAAAACATTCCCTCTGAATTTAGAAGGAAAACTTTTAAGTTGTGAACATTGCGCCTCTTCGAAGGCCGCGGATGCGTCCCACTTCATACAGGTTGAGAATCGGTGAAGGAGACAAATAATTTTTTCAAATTTTCTTTTTTTTTTGGTAACAAATTTCGAAACATTCCCCCTGAATGCAGAGGAAGAACTTATAAATTGCAGATATTGCGCCCATTTGAAGGTTGGGGATGCGCCCCTACAACATACAGGTTGAGAATCGGTGAAGGAGACAAATAATTTTTTCAAATTTTCTTTCTTTTTTTTTTTTTTTTTTTTTTTTTTGTAACAAATTTCGAAACATTCCCTCTGAATGTAGAGGGAGAACTTATAAATTGTGGACATTGCGCTCCTTAGAAGACCGTGGATGTGCCCCACTATATGCATGTTGAGAACCGTTAAAGGAGACATATTTTTTCCAAATATTTTTTTTATTTTTTTTTTGCTTCAAATTTGAAAACATTTCTCCTGAGTTCATAAAGAAAACCTATAGGTTGCAAATATTGCGCCCCTTAGAAGGCCTTGGATGCGCCCCTCTCCACACAGGTTGAAAACCAGTGAAGGAGAAAATTCTTTTTTCTAAATATTTCCATTTTTTTTGTTCCAAATTTCAAAGCATTCCCTCTGAATTTAGAGGGGGAACTTATAAATTGCAGATATTGCGCCCCTTAGAATGTCGGGGATGAGCCTCCCCCCCCCCCCCCCCCCCTCCATACAGGTTGAGAACCAGTGAAGGAGAAAATTGGTTTTCCTTTCTATTTTTTCTTTTATTTTATTTTTTGTAACAAATTTTAAAGCATTTCTTCTTAATTTAGAGGGAAAAAACTTATAAATTGCAGATGTTGCGCCCCTTTGAAGGTTTGGGATGCGCCCCCACTACATATAGGTTGAGAACCGGTGAAGGAGACAAATAATCCCCCCCTCCTTTTTTTTTAAACAAATTACAAACTATTCCCACTGAATTTAGGGGGTAAACTCATTTGTTGCGGTTATTGCACCCAATAGAAGGCCGTGGATGAGCGCCGCTTCATACAGGTTGGGAACCGGCGACAGAGACAAAACATTTTTCAAAACATTCCCTATGTATTTTGAGGGAAACTTTGCAGATATTGCGCCCCTTTGAAGTCCGCGAAGGCGCCCCACTACGTGCATGTTGAGAACCGGTGAAGGAGACAAATATCCCCCCCCCCCTTTTTTTGCAGTTAATTTGAAAACATTCCCTCTGAATTTATAGGGAAAACTTATAGGTTGCAAAAATTGCGCCCCTAAGAAGGCTGCGGATACGCCCCACTACAAACTGTTTGAGAACCGGTGAAGGAGACAATTTTTTTTTTTTTTTTTTTTTTTTTTTTTGTATCAAGATTCAAAACATTCCCTCTGAATTCAGAGAGAAAACTTATAATTAGCGGAAATTGCGCCCCTTAGAAGGCCGTGTATTCGCCGCACTGCATGCATGATGAGAACCGGTGTTAGTAGCGTAAAATCGAAAATAGAAAAACGATGTTAAACTAATCGAAAGCCAGGAGTTAGCAACCATTGATGTGATTGATGATTGAGGGCGCGTGTAATATTTTATTGCATACTTGGAGAGCAGAGCAGGTTAAAGCAAGCCAGAGCTTTTGTTTTGGTGGCGGTGGGGGGGGGGGGAGTCCTCAGAAACTTGCCTTTTTGGTGACTGTGCGTAACCTCTCTCTCTCTTTTTTTTTTTTTTTTTTTTTTTTTTTTTTAGGCAGCGGCTCCCGGCGCCCGTCCCCACGGGCGCCCCTTCATTTGTCCAGGGGGGGGGCAATTGCCCCGTTGCCCCCCCCTTGGATCCGCCCCTGCTCAATAGTCGCTTACGACGCGAGAATATAAACAGAAAACTGCAGCGCCGAATCAATCTACTACTGCAGGGGAAATTTTCAAACTGCAAAGCCCGAACAAATTTTTTTTTCAAGTCCTTTTAAATCGATTTTCAAGGAAAGACGCACAGAAATAGAATGAATTTGCCTACAGAGGCACGGACCCCGTCATGCTCACCCAACATACGGCATTGCTTTTTTCCCCCGATCGATTAAGCACTCGATCGGGTCAAAGACTCGTGGACGTGGCTGAAGGCTCGCGGATTCGATACAGGGTGGGCGAACCCCCTTCGAGAGCGCTAACGGTGACTGGTGCATGTTGAATGTGTAGTTGTCACAGAGTTCTCAGTGGCTACGCGAAGGGGTTGGTTCCCCTCCCTCCCACAGAAGCCTTGGTTTTAAGCTATATTTCCAATCCTAGTATAGTTATAGTAAGAACTGTTTGGTCAAGCACTCAACCCCCATGGGGCAAGTTTTTGTTCATTCGTATGATAATATTAACTTTTTTATTCATGTGTGTAATTATTTTATAAAAAATAATAATTCCGGGAGAACTTTTATGTTTCTGCTTCAGGTTTTCCGAGAGTTTCAATGAAACTCAGTCTGCAAGCAACCCTGCGAATGAACATGTCTCCCGAGTTCGGGAAGCACTTGAACCGCCTGAAAAAGTGTTTCAGGAGGTGCGGCAAGGGGGAAAACACTCAATCGAGGAATTATTAGAAATAAAAAGTAAATTGCGTGCAACAATATATATTTACATTATGGTTCTAAAATATAGGAAGAATGGCGGGGGGGGGGGGGGCTTATTGACCCTCTTTCCTGTGACTAGTCAGCCACTGAACACAATACCATTTTCTAGTGACTGAAGATTTTTTTTTTTTTTAACCAACGTTCCGATGATCGATGAAGCTTCTTTGTTCACAACATTCATTTTACACTCGTCTTTTGTTTTACTCTCCCCAGTTGCTACTCTTTTTTGTTTTCATTGCTTTCTGGCTCCCTAAAAATAATAGTGAAAAAAGTGTTTGAGGTTTTAATCGTTCAACTTGCAATTTTTAGTTACTCTTCGTACTAAGGTCAAGTAGTCTCTTAGGAACTGAATTTCGAATAATTCACGTTCTGTATCCATTTCTTTTTAGATTTTCATGGATATAGTTTCTTCTTTACAGTTGTGTTTACGTTTTTCAAGCTATCTAAAGTAGCTGGTAAAATTTTTGAGAAATTATATTTTTCTGTCCTTATATTGCAAACGAATTTTCATAGGAAACTATATTTCTAATTTCTTTTTCACCCATTTTTTTAGGATTAACAAATTGCTGTGTTAGAACAATTGAGATATATGTTTGAATTAAAGGGAAATCCGGAAAACAACTGAAGTCAAAGTTATGAGACGATTTAGCGTTTCTAAATTTTCATTGAAATTAATTGTCTTTCTCTTTTATTCTAAGCAGCCATTTTACATTTGTGTTGATAAATAACATTTTAATAATTGTTTTAGTGGGACTGACGTAATCAAAACAACCATCTGGATAATTGGTTGCTCTTTTCGAACATAACCTTTTATTTATCGTCTGTCCTTTTTTATTTTCTACAGTCCACGTTCGTAACTCTTTTCAGCATATGAAAGTTATTTCTTCAGTATGTTTATTTATCCTTGTGTAAGTTTATCATTACCAGTCTCATATTTTTGTAAATTTAGGATGTGCGACTAATTATGTTTATTTTCTTGTACTTTTCCCCTTCACACGGGTGAGTTTTCGAATTATAATAACCCTCTTTTTCTTTCCTGTTTTTAATTTTGAAATACATTTCGTAAAGTGAAAAAAACACGTTAAATTAAGATTGTTTGAATTCCTTTAAATGAAACAGAGTTGAACAAAAAAGTTTGCTTTTAAGGATTTTAACTGAAGCTTAATTGGAATCTGATGACTTGGTATTAAATTAATATATATTGGTATTTTTAAAGTCTTGATGCATTAGTTTCACGAAATCAAACAAGCAATATGTGCCATTTTATGTAAAAAGCTGATTGTTATTGTACATAAATATTTCAGATATAGTATATCAGATGTAATTCAGTTTAACGTGAGCACAGACTATATTTGATAATGCATATATTTTCATCTTTTGTGCTAATTGAAAATACCCTTAACTTGTAAACCTTATAACTATCATTAACGTTAGTGAGATTTTTGCCAAAAATATGTTTTATTGGTGTTTTGCAAACCCTGCTTTACGCTCATTTATTTATTCCTTAAGGGGGTCCGGGACACATTTTGAAAAAATTTTTATTATGTACTTTAGAGTTTTGAAATTTTTGCACTGATTCATCATTTATTTAATAAGCAAAAACGTAACATAAATATGAAAAAAAATTATTTTTTTATTTAAATTGAATTAGTTTTTTTCAAAAAAATGGGGTTGCTTTAAATTGCTATAACTAAAAATATTAATGGTCAATTTTCAATTTTTTTTCAAAAAAGTATGCACAAATATCTAAGCTTTAATTTTTATTCGGCGATTTTAAAAATATTGATTCAATAAAAAATAAAAAATATTTGAAGAAAAATTTCGAAAAATTCGAAGATACTTTTTTTTTTTAAAAATCATAATTTTTGCAGTAAACGTTTTTTTCAAATTCGCCGAATAAAAATTAAAGTAAACTGCTTGAAAAAGATATGCTCCAAGTTTCATTACTTTATCTCCATCGGTTCCTGACTTATAAGAGTTTGACTGCAAGAAATCGGGAAAAATTGCATCATGGAGAAAAACGCGTTTAAAGTTTTAAAGTTAAGTACACATTAGTTAGATGCATGCAACAAAAATAACTATATCTTTCGTTCTATTTAAGGTAGAAACAAGATTCAAACGTCTTCTTAAGCAAAAAGAAACGGAGCAATTTTTCAAATTATAAAAAAAAAACTGCAAAATTTGACGATTTTTGTGTCCCGGACCCCCTTAACGCGTTAGAAACAGATGTCGGAGTGTTACAAAAACATCAACTGGACATCTCTTTTATCTTTTAGGGAGCCCGTGCAACGCCGGGCACGCAGCTAATTAATACTAAATCTTGTTGTATTTCGTTACAGAAACGAAGATAATTTTTTTTTACAATAAATTTCTAAACGAAAAAGTTGCTTCATTAAAGAGTAGTTTTAGGATTTATATATCAGAAGGAAAGAGAAATTAAACTAATTTTAAATAAAATTCTAGACGGAAACGTTGTTTTAAGATTTGGACAGCAACCAAAAAAATCCCTTTTAAAACAATTATTAGAATTTTATTTGCTCACATGCAAAATGGCAACAGGAAAGAAATAAAAATTCCAGAATAACGTATTGTTAATTAACGTTTTAATTAATATCTCCGCTAATTGGAGTCTTACAATTACGAGATTGGTCCTATTGTTTTTTTTTTTTTTTTTTTTTGGAAAATTTCAAATCGAATGGTACCTGGTTTGACTCTCGACTCGCAGTGATTCACGAGAAGTTCAATCTTTAGATGGACAGACAGACAGACGGACGCGAACAGATTTTAATAGTATGGGCAAGGCTAATTAAAGGAACACTTTGGATTTTCCGTCCATTCCGGCTTTTAAAATCCGAAGGTTAAAGAGGAAATAAATGTTGATTTATCATCAAAACTTACTGTGCTCAAGCCTCATTTTCTGCTGAAAGAATTTTCGATAAGAAAGCAATAGGTTTCATTTTATATAGACATAGTAATGCAGTGAAAGGGGTTGGGGATAAACCCTCCCCCCAACGTTTTGACATTATTTCCAATCCTAATACAGTAGTTTTTATACATGTGAGGCCTATTTCGATCAAAAAGCAACCCCTCCAGAAGGTAATTCTGACTGCGCTGGTATGTAAACAAGCCTTCTTGAATTAAACAACGGAATAAAATCAATTGAATTCAGCACTTCATTTGGAATATAAAACATTATGAAAACGCTTTCCTCCATTTCGCCGATTCAGTCTGTTGCCAATCTCTGAAAATAACTTTAGGCAAACAAATTAAGCTATTGAGAAAAGAACTTTCCATAAAATGAGGCCTGATGCATAATAGACACGGCCGCCTCCTAGCGTACGCCACTTCTACGAATAATAAAACGCAAAATTTTCCCTCTTTACTCATCTGGTATTCTGACGACGCGCTTCTCGTGTTCTGAAGTCGTTTTCCATGTCGACTCATCCGCAGACGATTTTTATTATGTGTCGTCCATTTTTAATAGAAATGGTATGGATCGTTCGCATTTTCGCCAGGATCCGTATTAAAACTATTTGTGCCGTTTGAAAGAATTCGAATTATGAGAATAAATTATCATTGGACTATTGGGTGTTCGGAATACAGTGATGCGGGAAAACACGCAATGAATTCGGAGAAAATATTAAATAAAGTGAGGAAAGGATATTTAAATACAAGAAACATTTTATTCGCAACTAGTCGCTTGCGGCGACCAGCTGGTTCTCCTTTCTACGCCATTCGTTTCATGCAACAGCCACCTACTGCGGCTGTTTGATGGCTAACTTGTCATAGTCACCGTTTTACGACAAGTTTGCCGCGTTCGACGGCTGTTTAGATAAATTTGTCAGCGATATTAATCAATTTATATCTGTCTTTTTCGGTATTAATTTTAATAAAGTATTTTCCATATCTATCTTCAGTTGCGTTTTGTGACATTCACCTTTTTACACCAAGATTGCCGCTTTCGGCGGCTATCTACCTTTTCGATCTCTATTGATTTTAACTTCCCAGCCCATTCCGTAATAAAAACAAAGATCACTCAAAAAACCGCTTTCTTAAATTAATTAAATGGCGCAAAAAAAAAAAAAGTTCTCTCATTCATTCCCCGTAGTGTGTGAAAAGTAGCGTTTGCCAAAGAAACGAAAGGAAAAAAAAAATTAACTCTAATTTGAATTCCGAAACTTTGAATTCAAATTATGTTTTTCGCAATCACGAGTTGCGACAAGACTCTACTGGTTAGAGTTATTGTTTCTAGAAATGGCTCCCCCGCCCAAGCATGTCCCTCCTCCTGGGTGCTTACGTGTATATAGTTGTGTGCGTGTGTGTGTAGGCTTACGTGTGTGCACGTAGGCGTGCGTATGTGTGTAAAGGCGTGCGCGCGTAGGCGACTGTGTATGCGCATGCGTGTGTAGGACATGTACGCCACCGCCCAGCAAAAGTGGATTCCGGGGGACAGTGCTCAGGACCAGCCGCGCCGCCGACGGTGGACGGTGGTGCTGCAGGCCTGGTCCAAGCTGAAAAAGGAACCGGAACATCAAAGACTGTCAAGTGAGAACAAGAAGCAATCGTGATTGCTCAAATAAAAGGAAGTACCTATTTTTTTTTTAAATTTCCGCTGGCGGGTTCAAAAGACAAAACAGATTAACAGATGAACAAAGAAATAACAATACAATGACAGAAGAAAGGGTCTATGGATCCAAACCAGAAAAATGTAGATTACTTAGCCGCTAAGCATTACCAGGGTGCACCACGAGGAGCTGGTCCACGTGCACCCCAATAACCCAATCTTGAAACATTGAAATTCTGTTTTTCTAATTGACCCTACGTATTTCGTGCACGTAAATCTTAAAAGAGAGATTTTTAGCATCGCGAAATGGCTGACTGTTGATGGCAGCTCTTCGAACATACGATGTATGATGCACTTACAAAACAAAATCAACCTTGTGTTATTTTGGTTCGATGATGACTTTCTTTGACGAAAATCGTGAGATATAAACCTTTATAGTAGTAACAATTGTGTAGATGATGGGAGGAAACGGAGAATTATTTCGATATGAAAACAGTTTCCTAACAATGCGTGCCAATGACACACTTATGTGGTAGCGAGTGGGACAAACAATGCGTGGGCATCGCTTTTAGGATGCTTAGACATTGTTCGTTTTTTATTGTTATCTCTGCGAAGCCCAAGTTTTCTTTTGTGGTTATATAGAGAGAGAGATAAATAACTTATGCAATAGAATGTTTTTGTGGCGTAGAAGCTGCACAATAAATATATCAATGAACTTTACTTAATCTGGATATCCCTTAAAAAAACTTATCAGTCGCAAGCGACCTTACTTTTTTTTTTTCCCTTGGGGAGGCAGAGTTACGATAAAGCGGCCGTGGTGAGTTTTCAAAAATCTTGGCGTCACTACCATTCCGGAAAAAAATATAAAAATTCAATTACGCCAAAAATGAAAAGCTTCAGTAAAATAAACATTTTAAAGTGCTATGCAAGAGCTTGCAGCAAGAATCGACGAGCGAAGAATCACGTATTTCTCGCATTCAACATTCCTAGAACCACGAACTGAGAGAATAGGCTTCTTATTGTTCTCCGCTCCAAATATTTTATGTATAGGGTAGGTTCATCATTCCAAATTTTTCCAGGGGGGGAGGGAGGGGCAAAGGGATACTCAATGCAAATAAAATCAATACAGGGCAGAGATTTTTAAGACCCTGTGTTATAACTGTACGAAGTTAAAAATACTCTGATAAGATTGGGTTGTTGAAATTAATGTGCAGCCTCCTGAATCATTGAATCTCTTGAAATTTTTTTGGATTAGTTTGGTTTTTTTACATTAAAACACTTAAAACTACGTGCGTGACAGTTCATACAAAATATTTTAAATCTCGCTCTGTATGTTTAAACTTTTTCTCTATACAGTAAACTCCTGATTATCCGCCTGGTTACCACTGCATGGTGACAGAGGTTACAAGTAACAAAAGTTACAATTTTGGAATAAAAATTTAAAATTTTGAGAAAAAATTTCTTTTATTCATTTAACAACATATTTATCAAATAGTAGTACAAAATATTTCTTATTTCAATCAATCCCATTTATAAAAACTGTTTTAAATGGGTTTAAAAGTTGGTAACAGAAGTTACAGAGAGAAAAAAAACTCGCCTCTAAAAAATGTAAGAAAGTTCACTACTGCTGATGTTTCACTCTAACTTTCCAAAATGGCTATTGAGACTTCTTCCCTTACCAAATATGCTTTGATGAAGTGTTGCCATCTTTTGAAAAGTAAAAAATATATCTATACTTAGTAACAGAGGTTACAAAAACCCCGGACAAACATTTTTTTTCATATAATAATTGAAATTTTTTTTTTTTTAATAAATTCAAGCTGTATTGTACCAAAAAACAGCATGATTTACTATCCCAAAGCAGTTTTATATGGTAATAAAATTATTAGATAGCTACAAGAACAGCAAATATCAAAGAAACTTCATTCCCGACAGCCAAAAACAGCAGTTTTAACTTTAAAATAATTTTTTTCTACCATTAATTGTTTTAAGATTAAGTTTAAATATGTTTTTTTTTTTTTTTTGAGCAAATAAGTCATATTAAAGCTCAGTAAAGTCACGAAGTCAAAACACTTATTACTTTTTTCAAAAAAAAAAAAAAAAAAAAAAATCATCATTTTCCGGACATCAAATCTGCGAGTAAATTTGGAATAAACCTGCTATTACTTTCACTCATTTCATGTTTTTAAGACTGTTGAGGTTTTCTTACTGTTTTATTTTTCCATCACTGAAATGAGGTGCCAACATTTCTGAAAAGCAGGTGTGTGGGGGGGGGGGGGGGACCATATTGGCGACAGCCTTGACGTAAAACATCGATGTTAGGACATCGATTCGCAAACATCGATGAAAAAATATCGATGTTTTAAAAACACCGATCTCGATGTCGCACGAATTGACGAGTACCACATGTATAGCATTGTTTTTGCTAGCTCTCTTTAGTACATCCGCCATAGAAGCTATCACTACTTCTTGCAGTAGTATATACACAGCATATGTATGAAAATAGAGATGCAAGCTATCAGTTTTACAATCATTATCTAATCAAGTATTGACCTGTGGTGTTTATGATTATCAGTAAGCGAAACTTGTTGAATTTTATTTTTCCGTTATTTTTTTGCTGTAATGAAAGATTTAAAAATAGTTCGTACTTCATAAACAAACATAAAAATTGGTCATGTTTCGTAAACTGTCCTTACAAAATGCAAGTAGTGAGAAACAGCTATCGTTATTTTGCTATTATTATGTTTATGTCTCAAGTTTATCTTTTTTGTTTGTCTCTCAAAATAAACAATATAAAAATAGGGAGAGAGAGAGATATATATATAGGGAGGGAGGCAATTGGACTGATAGTGATCATTCGGCGAAAGATTTAGCGACATTCTATAACTTAGTAAAATTCAGGAAGGGGATTCTAGGAATCAGTCGAAGTTCTGCAACATTTTTCCAAGCTTCTATATTGCATCTTTGAAAACTCTTTGCGGACCGTTAAAATATATAATTCTTTAGGAAGCAGTAAAGTTCACTCCCCCCCCTTGTTTTTGAGGGGGAAAAAACTTTCGTTTCGGGGACCGTTAAACACTTGTGCAAACATTTTGCAAACGGCTGAGAAGTTTTTTTTTTCTTTTTTTAAATATAAAATATTTCTTTTTTTAAATATAATCATAAATGAATTCATAAACATACAAATAAAACATTACTGTTGTTAAAGAACTATTGGAAAAAATATTTAAGTGTTAAGAATAAAATAAGTAATTATTGTAACATAATTATACATAAATAATAAGCATTGCTGAAAATCATAGAAAACTACTAAAAATAATTACAAAGTTCTCGTAAAAGATGTGGTACAGGATTATTCTGATGGTTTTAAGGAAAATTTCTTTACGTAGACGACGAGCAAAAATCTCTGAAGACCGGTCCAACTTTTCTCGGACCACGGGTTGAGAATAGCTGCTGTAGAAAGTATGCATATGACTAACTATTTTTTTTCTTTTTATTAGCTATGAAATCTGAAAAGAAAACAGTAAAATATCTCTTTAGCCTTGATGCAAAGAACATACATACTTTTTTCTTTTGCGTATTTAGTGTTACATATTTTTGAAGAAATACACTGATTTATTAACTAGATGCGTAGGACAAATGATTTTTAAAAAAAAATTTTTTCATCAACTGCTATAGCACGAGTCTATTAAAACCCCTTCATAAATTTTAATTAAAAAAGAGAAGGAAAACGCTGCATAATATGATTAAAAACTGATTTATTAAGGAATTTTTGACGCAAAAAACAAATTATTAATTAAGCCTTAATAATTCAAAGCCAAAATGTTGCAATATTCTGATGTTATTTTATTTTGAAGACGATATTCTGAACGGAATCTTCGAAATCGAAAACAACCATTTCATTTCTGTATACAAAATTGGACACATAATTAACGTATGTGGAAAACAAAATCTATTTGGTGGCGGTGTTAAAATCCATCTAAAATGTAATTTTACCCAATGTTTAATCTGCGTCCAAAGGTTCTTTAACATAAAAGGGAAAATTAAATAAATATTTAACAAAATGTTAAAAGTATTACAGACTAATGAGTAATGAATATGAGTTGCATACCTTTGTAAATGTCTGAACGTGCTTCATTTTCATTTTAAAACTGCATTTCGGTCGTTTAAGTTTCAGTCGTTATTTCACTCTTGAAAGAATTGTTGATACACGAACTATAATAGAGGCTTTCGAGATATGAAAGGCAAAATTAATTACTGTGAATTTACCATTGAGAGAACTGAAATTTCATTCTAAAAAAAAAAAGGAAAGTTAATGTAACTTGTGGGGGCATACAGGGTATATAAAAACTAAATAATGTTGAACTTTATAATATTTTGAGCTTGTCATCTATGATTTGCATTTTTTGTGAAATTATATTTATGCAAAATCAAAGCTTATATTGCACTTTATCGAAAATATATTAATAAAATATCAAGAATAAAGTAAATGTTCTTTAAAAAATACAATAACAACACTAGCAACTACAACAATAATAATAATAACAGTAACAATAATAATAATCATAAAAGAATAACGACAACGCACATAATAATAATAATAATAATAATAATAATAATAATAATAATAATAACAATAATAATAATATTTCCAATGAGAATAATAACAACACCAATAATAATAAGAATGATAATAAGAAAAAGAATAAGGACAACACGAATAATAATAATAATAATAATAATAATAATAATGATAACAACAACAATAATATGTTACCAATATAAGAATAATAACAACACCAATAATAATAATAAGAAGAAGAAGAAGAACAACAACACAAATAATAATATAATAATGATAATAACAATACCAACAGCAAAAATAACAATAAAAAATAACAATAGCAACAACACAAATTATAATAATAATTATGATGATAGTAATATTAACTACACCAATAATAATAATAATAATAACAATATCAATAATGATAATAATAAAAATAATAACAAAATAATAATAATAATAATTATAATAACATCAACAACAATAATAATAATAATAATAATAATAATAATAATAATAATAATAATAATAATAATAATAATAATAATAATAATAATAATAATAATAATAACAATATCAATAATGATAATAATAAAAATAATAACAAAATAATAATAATAATAATTATAATAACATCAACAACAATAATAATAATAATAATAATAATAATAATAATAATAATAATAATAATAATAATAATAATAATAATAATAACAACAACATTATTTATGAAAAGCTTTAACAAAAAAGTGAATATATCTGGTCATGTTTTTCGCAATTTAGGTTCTTTCGCATTTTGCAAAAAATGCTAGCAAAATCTAAAATTCCTGAATCTCCGTGATTCTACCTTTCCTCAATTCGAAAATTAGTACAATTAGTTGTTTTGTACTTAATTGCGTACGCAACCTATTCAATTATGCATATCACTCGCGAACATGTCTGTTAGAAGGAAAAGTTCATCCGCAAAACATGAAAGAGGAGTTAATTTGACGATAATATACAAATCTCCAGGCGATAGACTTCAACAATTTCCCCTCTCTCTCTTTATTTTTTCTACTTGTAATTGCTTCTTTTCCATCAATTACAAGCTTTCAATGCTCCTTTCCTCTGCCCTTATTATTTTACACACCTATTCTTTTTTACTTTCATTAAAGCTTTACCAATTTTAGTAGGTGACCTCCATTTCGAAGTCATTTATCTCTTTAATGCATTCGCAAATTAAGCAGGTCTTCTCATTTTTGGTTATCGGTGAACCATCGGGATAACCACCATCGTCACCGGTGGCGCGTTTTGTGGTGAAATATTGCATCTCTCTCTTTTGCCGATGATCTCTAGTGACATAGATCTCGTTTCTCAAAAGGTGCAGTTGGAAACGGCTTAAGATAATAATACTTTTGTGCCAGATAATGTATGCATTTAACAGCAACAATTACTCCGGTAATTGTCATGTGGCACCAACGAGCCATGCCGCGTTTAGAATACGATTTTTACCCTTACCTGGAGAGCTGTTTTTTTTTTTTTTTTTTTTTGTAACGAACGGAGAGTCGGGACTCGTTGGATCAGTCTCGATAATTTTAGTACTATACTAATATTCTTAAGTTTAATTTATAAACAACAAATAGCTCCTATAGTCCCACAAGTCGTTTAATAAAATCTTACGAAACAGTAAATTTAACAAATTTTATATTTCTGATAGGGTTATTTCAGCAATGATGAATAATTTTAAAAGGTCTGCAACTTAATTTTTAAATCTGTTTTCATCAGGATTGGAGCAATGAATATGAATTGAATTCCTCTCTTGAATTAAGTTCTTTTACTTCACTTATTTGTAGTTTCTTTATCTCTTGTCATTAAAAAAAAGCAACATTTTTTAAGACTAAATGCTGCTTTAGAACCCGGGTTACGTTGGTCCTCTTTTGGGAAACCACAAAAACAAGTAGTTTTAGAAGAATTTGAAAAGACAATCTAGAACTACAGAATCCAAATCTGTTCTTACTCATTTTGTGTCCCGTCATTTTTACTAAACCCGCATGCTAAACACATCGAGATGAATTAAATATGTACAGTAGATGCATACAGATGCAAAATAATCAAAATATTGACGTAGAACGTAAGCCTAATTCGTACAAAAATGAGTAAATACTTTACTGTAGATCAATACGTATGTACTCATATTATTTTGCCTATTCGGATTGTGCATAGATGAAAATACAAATTTCATGCGAGAAATTCTCGTTTTGGAAACTACGCGTGTTCCCCTTTGAATCATTAGCACAGCCAGAACTTACTTCTGGAAGAAAGTTTTTAATTGAAAGAATTCTTGCATGTGTATAATCTACTGTGTTAGGATTGGCAAAACCTAGGATTAGATACGAAAGCCTAAGCCTCTGGGTTCCTGAGCCACGGCCTTAAGCTCAAAACACGTTGTACTTAGCCGCTTCTAACCTTCTTCATTTTCTGACTAGATCGGACTCCAGGGTCCCCGTATCGACCACTATTTGTGGTTTAACCGATTGGATGAGGCCCTGATGACATCTCTGCCTTTTTTCTTTTTGATCCAGACCAAACACCGAGCAATCCTTGGTTCACTTCCCACAGAGGTATTGATTCATTTGGAGGACATTGCGACCACGACATATTTAACGTGTTCCAGTCACCGAACACGGAGAATCTTCAACCGGCTGGCATCGAACCCGGGACTCTTCGGTTACGAGTCCAACGCCTTATCAAACAGACCACCACGACCGGTCGGTTGGTACAGATCACCGGATAGTCGGGTGTTTACTGCATTCTCAAAAGATCCAAATCGCTCATTTTCATAGAAACTCGTCAGCTGTTTTTCTCGATGAACTCGTATCACAATTTATTTTTTTGTTTGTGAAAACACCATTATCTTTCCTCACAATAGTTCACATCATTTGATTATCCTATCTCCTTCATGGAAAAACACTTCGTTTCAAATCACGGATCAAATGACCACAACAAATGATCAAAAGAAGAATTAAAAAAAAAAAAAAAAAAAACTGTTAAATATCTATTTAAAGAAAAGAAACGATTTTCTCCCATTCTGTGGTGAATTATGAATGGGCGTGAACTATGGAATTCATCAATACGCGTAATGATTTTAAGTCCATCAGAGGATTTGATGGCCTTGTCCCAGTTTATTCTCAACGAGGACCGTGACCGAATCAAGGACCAAGAGGAAATCCTTATTCCCTATGGTATAACACAGACTCCTTCAGTGTGATCTAACTGTAACCTTAACCGATTTGCGATCGAGATTTCTTTTCTCTTTCTACCCCGCAAGGTGGAGTTGTTTGGAAAAGAAAGCTTCGTAGATCGCTCAGGGGGGTCAGAGGAATCAAGGGAGGATCTAGAGATGGAAAATAAAACTCGAAGCAATTATGTCTTTCAGGTTCAAGATATTTCAATAAGGGAAAATTTTCAATTCTCGTAAAAAATAAAAAAAAAACCTAAATAATTCATAAAAAAGTAACAATAATAATAATAATAATAATAATAATAATAATTTAAAAAAAAAACATAGAGAAAGAGAACCTTAGCATTATTTGAAGCAGTTTGGATAAAACAAATGATAAAAGACACAAAAACTTATTGAAACATTATTTTTTTCAGCACAACACGAGTTCGTATTTTCCTACCATCATTTGGAGTACATTGATTAGAATTTCAAGTGACACACTGCACTTGTATACACTGCACTGCACCAATGATACAGTGTACCTGTACACATATGTATGACTTAATTGCGTATGGAAGAGCATTAGCGTAATTAACAGTACAATGGAAAATATGCATTGTTTGTCTAGATCAGTAATCAGCAATAAAATGTGGTATGAACAACACATGCGGTTTACCTTTCAGCAATGGAATTTATCAGTAAAGTTACGCGATACCACAAGCATGTTCATTACTCTCAGAGGTAATGTACACACTCTAATTTTAATTTTTAAACTAGCTACGTCGCCCGGCTTTGCACGGTCTACCTCGAAAATAAAAAAAAATGTCCAGTGACGCGTGTTCAACAGTCAGGCTTGGACAAAATAAATAAATAAATAAATAAATAAAATCTGTAAAATTTTGCGACAGATTGCGGAAAAATAACCAAAAAATAAACATTTTAAAACCCCCGATTACAGGAAAAGCCTTTGAAACAAAAGCAAAAATTTTACTTTATATTTGAGAAACAAAAATGGGAACAGATCTTTCGTCTCTGATTTTCTTCAGGCAATAAATTTTAATAGAAGCATTTTTGCGGAAAGTTGAGTTGAAGCACTGAATAATAATTTGAATGGAGGAAAGCCTTCGAAAAATAGGGATTTTATTTAGAAATCTAAGTGACGTAATAACTAGTTTTTAATTGATATCTCCGCTAATTATTATCGGAGGATTATGTTAAACAGCCAAACATAAAGATGGGAAGATTACGAATCCGGCGATACCCGGTTCGATGGTCAGTTCACTACCGTTCGTGAGAAGAAACTTGGACATAGATACATAGATGACTACATAGATACATAGGTACATACATAGATTACATACGCTCAGTTTTTAATTATATAAGATGTTAATTTTCTTTTGAACTACTACTTACGTTTGTACACGAATGCATACGCTTGTATATGTATCCAGGGCCGAAGAGAGCCTAGGCGGGCTCCTTGTCAGGTATGTCCCCGGGCCCCCTTCCGCCCCCTCCAAAAAAAGAAAGAAAAACTAAAAAGGGGGAAATGAAGGGAAAAAAGAGGGGGGGGGCGGGAGAAAAAATGGGGAAAAAGGGAAATAAAGGGAATGGAGGCAATTAAAAACTGCTAAAAAACTATTAACTCTTTTTTAAATGCCACAACAAAAATACCAAAAAAGTACATTTTACTTCATCTTTACGTTTTCTCTTATTCGGAGTGCCCCCCCCCTTTTTTTCTCTCATTCTTTCTTTATTTTTTTTCTTTCTTTCTTTTTTTTTTGCGTCGGTGTCACGCAAAAAAAGGCCACGCCCCCCTCAAGGCCCGGGCCCCTAGTTTCCGACTAGGCTGACATGACCTCTCGCCGGGCCTATATTTATCGCACTGATTCATTGCATCACTACTTCTATTCAAGCTTATCAGGTAATTCAAGTTTATCAGAATGAAAATAAGAGTTATTTTTGCTTTGTTGTTTATTTGCGTGGTATTTTTTTATCATTGGGCTTAAATATATGTCTCAAAACAAGAATAGCATTTATCTTTCTGTTATTCAAACTTTGACTATCTCAAATATTTTCCTTGTTCCTAATTGATGCTTGGGCCAAAAGCATAACATTATTGCTCAAACTCAAGCAAAATTCACCAGGTCCACGAAATCTATTTGACGGACTATTGCAACAATCGCGTATAATTATTTTGTTCACGTCTGGCTTTTCATATTTTTTGAGGAAAGAGGGGGAGGGGGGGGGGGGGGGGTTCTGGAAGAAATCAAAGTCTGCAGTGGCACATGACATGAATGATGTCTCGGAGTTATAAGTCTGCAATAGCACATGAAATAAATGACGTTTCGGAAATGTCAGTCGACAATGGTAGTTAAAATGAATGATGTCTCGGAGGCATCAAAGTCTCCAATGGCACTTGAAATGAATAGCAGCTCGGAGGCATTCAACTCTATTGATGTCTTGGAGAAGTCGATTTACAGTGATACTTGAAACGAATGATGTCTAAGACACATCGAATTCTGCAATCTGCAGTGGTACTTGGAATGAATGACGTCTGGGAGACATCAATTCGAAATAAAATGAATACCACCCCCACGTTTTCTAGACCAGTAGTTCTCAATTTTGTCACTACTGAAGATCACTTGGTACGTTTCCAAATACTAAGAGGCAGGGCCGACAAGAAGCCATGTCTGCCTAATCGGAAACTAGGGACCCGACCCTTGAAGAAGCCTTCGGGGTAGTATAAATTTGGCAAGTTTTAGGGATGGAGATGGGGCCTGGAGACCAAACTGACTAGGGGCTCATCTTGACTTTCAGCGGTCCTGTTAAGAGACCACAAATGACGGAAATAATACTTTCATAACAATTATTGAATTTGGTGAAATGAGATAAATCCAAAATTCTTTAAAAAATTTAATAACAACTATAAAAATGATATAGATTAATTTTCATTAGGCTGTTCGCGGACCACAGGAAAGTTGCTCGCAGACCATTATAACTGTTCTAGTCAAGGTCAAGGACTCAAAGTCATTGTGAAGTTGCCGTAACCGTAAGCATCTTTCTTATTATGTTATAGTGTTGAGCCCTTAGAGTCTATTGAAAAAGGGAGAATCGTACCAACTACCAAGTACCGACTTAGCAAAATGCATGAAAAAATATAATTTTGTGTGGTATCTATTCACAAAATGAACTAATTTTAACAACTTTTTGTAAAATGAGTTGACCAATACTGTAATTGACCTGAAAACGGAGGATTCAATTCGGAGTGGCAAATAGGATGGGAAATCCAAGAAGGGTAGATATAGGGGGGAGGGGAGACAGAACAACACAGTCCGCCCCTGTAAGGGATATTTCGATGTTCCAGAGACGATATCTATGAGGAAACTTCTTCACAGTTAATTCTCGGTATACTTAATTGTTGACGTTCGTTGCAAACGATTATCCCTTTTCTGATAAGGTGAAGATAGTCAACTAAATGAAATACCGAACCCCGGAAACTGAGTGATAGCACAGGTAAAGCAAGCAGAAAGAAGTGATTTGCCGTTTTGCTTTTAACAACAGATCGACCATTTGCAGAAAAGCAATCATAATCATGAAATGAAAATGGGAAGAGGATGTAATGGATGTAAGGGAATTGCAGACGAATTTTCTTACTGCTTAAACGGTCGTCCCAGAACCTCCATTTGTGCTTATAAACAGAGTTGCGAAGTCCAAGATCTGATGGTTGAATAGGCCAACTAGGTCAGGGCCTAGAGCCCTGCCTTTTAGGGCTCCCTAAATTGCTAAAATTGCTTTAGTCAATAATCTAATTAAGCTAAAACTGTACCGCTTGACTTACATCACTCCCCAGTGCCCCCTGTTCCTGTTATTTGTCATGACTTGCCCATGCTTGACTTACAGGGGAACTCCAAAAAACTGTTTGGCTTAAGATCCCGATTTTTTTTTTTTAATCGGGCCCTGGCGGTGTAAACTAGTTATTTCAACACTCTTTTAGGCCTTCAATGCTTACTTTAAAATATCTTTTTTTAATATTTAATCAAGATAAAATTTACGTATTAGTTCAAAGCAATTTTTAGATTTTTGAAAGGCGGTGAAAATTTGGAAAATAGCTTCCAGCAGTTAAATATGACTGTCACCTTTGGAAGTTTAAATGTGCTTTTAGCCTCTGTTATGGAGGACGCCATATTGAGTTATTTTTCAACAAGATCTTTAACGGTTCATCCGAACTATTTCTCATTTATTATTCATAATATTATTTCAAAATTTAAGTACAATTGGGTCGTTACCAAAAATGTAAAAGTATTTTTTTCTGATGCCGATGACATCACAAGTGATGAAATGCCATTCAGTGTTGCCATTCACAGTGCAAAATATTTAGTTCGCTTCTTTACTCACGTGTATTGGCAACGATATGGTTGATAGCAAGCGTAGAGCGCAATTTTAATTCGCTGCTTGATTATCATAATGTGGAAACGTAGTAGAAAGATGCGGCAAAGTAAATCATTTGTGACGTCACAAAGACCACGCCTTGTTTGAAAAATTGGACATTTAAAAGAAAATAAGTAAAAAATAACTGTTGGGAAAATGAAAGCATTTTCTGGGTCCATGTTATTTTTTTTACTTATTTTATCAATTTCTGTGACTAAAAGTAGTACTTTTGATTCAAGGAAACAACCCCATTGTTAAAATGTTATTTATTAACACAAATGTAAAATGGCAGCAGAAAGAAATAGAAATCATTGCTTAGAATAAAAGAGACACGAAGCTAATTTTTACAATAACTTTCTAAACGAAAATTTTTTTAAAGAGTAATTTTAAGATTTATATATCAGAATGAAAGATACATTAAACTAATTAAAAAATTTCTGGATGTAAAGTCGTTTTAAGATTTGGACAGCAGCCAAAAAATTCCCTTTTAAAACAACTATTAGAATTTTATTTGCTCACATGCAAAATGGCAACAGGAAAGAAATAAAAACTCCTGAACAACGTAATGTTAATTTCCGTTTTAATTAATATCTCCGCTAATTAAAGTCGTAAAACTACAAAATTGATCCTATTGTTTTCTTTGGAAAATTTCGAATTGATCGGGATGTCGTTCGACTCTCAACTCGCAGCGATTCTCGAGAAGATCGGTCTTCAGATGGACAGACAGACGGACGCGAACATAGTTCAATAGTATGGATGAGAAGGAGATAGAGAAAGAGATAGTTGTTTGTGTTTTTTTGATTTCCTTTTTCGTAGATCCAATTATAGCGTCTCATATTCGATTTTTCTCCACTTACACCTCGACCTGTATGTTCTGAAATCGGTGTTAGTACGGTTCCAAAGAGAGCGACAGAGAGAAAAAAAACACGGCTATGTCCTCATTCCACTCATACATTCATGTGAAGGTGCCCAAAGGAGTGAGTGACTCTTCGTGAGAAGGGGGAGCGCAGAGTTTAAATAAGCAGCTTTTCGCAGAACGACAATCACTCAGGTAACAGGAAAGGTAGAACCTTGGCCCAGAGTCAAAAATGTTTCGAACGGGGCCATCGGTCAAATCTCTCCTCTTTCACATATCGCATCATCTCACTACAGGCAAGGATGTCTTTTAAACATTCGTACTGGGCTTATTTTGCATGGGTCGTCCCGGGAGCTCAGTTCCTGTCCTTTTCAAGTTAGTTGATTTTTTAACTTAGGGGCTGATCATAGGTGACACAATTTTTTCGCACAAACTTGATCCTTGGTCATGAAGTGCCACACTTCACCTTACCCCCTTCTCTCTCTCCTTGCCTTATATCACGCTAGACGCTATATGTGTGTTATGAACACATTGTTTTCAAAAAGTTGCTTAATTTAGACATGGGTGCCACACCACCCCTAAGATCAAGGATTTTCATTTTTTTTTTGTTGCCAGATGTTTTTACATTGGTCTTTAAACTTTATTTTACCAGCAGACAAGCGTTCTAAAATATTTTTTTGTAAATAATTTATCGTCTGCTCTACTAAGAAAAGCAAAAACAAAAATAAAAGACTTCGCAACTCCAGGGTCGAATACGTTACCTTGCGGCAATTTATAAAATTACAGGAAAAGGGTAACACATTGCGTTCCACGTGTGTCTGCTAAGGTAAACATAGGCAGTTTGTTAGGAGTATTTTTTAACGCATTCAAAGTATCTTAATGCTTTCAGTAATGATTGTTTTCAGCAACAGAAAATGTTTTGTCCCTGAATAGTATTCTCGAGCTTCTCAAAATAATGTTCGTTTTCATTATTTCCCTCCAAAAAGTGAATAGATTGTCGTAAAAAGCGAAAGTGGAAACAAAAGAAAACTCTGGATTAACAAACCTCGCATTAGCATGAAATTAATAACGAATATGCTCGTCTGTTCGAAGCGTTTTTTTTTTAAAGAGGATAAAGTATTATAATCATATCAGAGGATAAAACATTATTTTACTGCAGCATTTAGTTGGAATGGACAGTATGCAAAATATTTTCTTGAAAATATTATAGCAGAACGAAATGAAAAATGTTTAACCGAGAAAGAACGTTTAGAATTTGAACTAGTAAAAACAAAAGTTGAGAATTTTAATCTCCAAAATAGTGCGCTAACTTTACTTTATTGCTTACATTATTGGCTGAAGAGTTTCGCCAAAAAGTTTTTTTGGGTGATAGTTTTAGTATTGTGCGAGCAAAGAACACCTAGCAAAATTTTGCTTATCAGTTAAATCATTTTTATAATGAGTGAATTAAAAAGGTAGAAAGATTACAGAATTTGATAAGTTTAAAGAAATAATGGAAGATCAGTAAAATATAAAACTACCTCCATATATTCGTGAGAATTTTGTTTATGATTTGCAAAACATGACAGAATTAAATCATTCAATTCAGAAATTAGAAACATACGAAACAGAAAAAATTAAAATGCACCGGTTCAGCAATTTGAGAAATAACTCAGCTACAAATGCGAAACAATTAGCGCTATCCAAACAAGACAAAAAAGTATCATCTTCCTCTTTTGATAATCAATTTCAATATCATGTACTTAAAATTATCCAGCATTAAATGTTATTCTTGTCAGACTTATGGCCACAATGAAGATGTAGTTATATCAAGAATTGATAAATATCGAATTCAACATCGAGGAAATGCATGCTTGAGAACTACGAGCTACGTGATTCGCATTAGTTTCTGACGTTTAGTAATGCTTCTAGGTTTCTCTTTTTTTTCTACGTGGGCCAGAATATCCCTAAGACTTAAAAAATTAATTTAAAAAAAAATTAAAAAAAAATCATGGATACAAACAAAAATTACTAGGCTTATTAGAATTTTATACACTACGGCATGCGGTTTTTTTTTTAACCTTTTTCATTCGCCATTTGACGGTGGTTGCAGTGCCCCCTACAGTTTGTTGAAGTTGCGAATACAGTCGACTCCCGCTACAACGCGATTCGACTTACGCGAAATGACTATAACGCGAATTTTTCACGAGTAACGAATTTTAGAGCTAACGCGAGTTTTTCGCCCAAAACACGAAATTTTTAATTAGAAAGTATCGGCTTCGTTATAGGCTTCTAAATATTGATTTCGTGAATGTTATTACATCCCTTTAAGCATCACTGACAGCGAAAGTTCTCACACCAAACTATTCTGAGCATCACGTTGTTAGTGCATCAAATAACCACCTCAGCATCTCTCATTTATTATTTTTTGCATTCTAAACATTACAGTTGACGAAATATAATGGCACCTTAGTGGCACCTTTATCTAAAGTTTGTGAAGATGGAATGAAAAAGAAAGTTTCTAATTAAAAAAAAAAAAAAAAAAGGCTAAGATTCTTGATCTGCTTGAACATCTATAAAATGTTGACGGTAGCGTGACAATAAGTATGAGTGAATCTTCCGTACTTAAATTAAAAGGCAAAACAAAAAAAAAATCCCGTAAAATTTCGGAACTTAATCCAGCGGCGTAGCGTCGGTTTCTTCCGCTCGGGGCAGGGACCAAATTTGCCGCCCTCTTACATTCTTCTTCTAAATACTCCCCCCCCCCCCCAAAAAGTGACATTTTTAATATTTTACAGAATGAAAACAGGATTTTACTATCCAAAACATGTTTCACATTTTAATACAAACTTACGTCATCAGGAAATATTGTTGATCGAAATATTTTTCAAAAAATTATTGCATTATCAGCGATAATATTTTCCTTAAATCAAAACATTTTAAACGTGATCAAAAACTGTATATACTGGTAGTAATTCTTAATAATTTTATTGGAAAGAAAAAGAAACAAAAATGTGATTATATAAATTACCTGATAGATACATATATATTTATGCTTGAAAAAAAAATCTTTTTAACCTAAACTATTAATTTTCTACTTTTCATCAACGGAAAATCTTTAACAACACTATCAACGTCGATTGTATCAGTCTGCTCTGTAAAATCGTTATATAAAATGACCCCTTGAATCCAAATATGACCACCGTTTCCCCCCGTCCCATTTTACAGTTTAGGAGATGGGGCTACTTCCTCCCCCTCCCATTTTTATCTGTTTTCGACTGTTTAAAAGCCGTTATTTTTATTTGGAGCGGGAGAGAGCATAGAGAAAAGAAAAGTTTAAAAACATAAACATTTGTCGCAAGGAAGGACCCTCAAGGTGGTACTCCTCCTAAAAACTTTTCAATAAATCATCAAAACGATATTTTTTCTTTTTTCCCACAATTTGTTTTCGATTGTACTTCTAGATGCAAAATCAAAATATCGGCTTCACTTCTATGAGCGCCATGTCTGAAAAAATGTACACGTTGAAGAAAAAATAATAATAATATATAAAAAATACATATTTGAAAAAAAATAAATAAATCTATGTTGCATATGAATCGCACCACCGACCTTTAGTCGCAAACCTTTCCAAAATTTTTATATTTATTAAAGTTACGATCACACATATTATTAAGATTTCGAATGAAATTAAGCATGCTATAATTTAGCATTAGTATCTTCTTTATATAAATAAAACACAAACTCCGAATTTATATGTCCAGAGTTAGCTCGAAAAATATCGGACCAACTTTAGTATGCCTAGGTTAGTGCTGGGAAGGTTTATAGACCTTTACGAAAAAAAGTCGATAAATAATTCTTCGCAAAAAAGGTGCACGCAGGAGCGAACTGACCTGCTGGCCAATGTGCCCTCGAACGTCATCTGTAAGTTTTCGTTTTTTTGGGGGAGGGGGGGGGGGGCGGGGGGGGGAGGTTACGCCCTCAAATTTATGCACTTTTTTTTCACACTAAAAACCTTTGCGACCTTAAACCTCATCTCTTTCGTTTTTTTTTTTTGGTGTCCTATGCGCCTTTTGTTATATATTTTTTTGCTTCCTCGAACGTGTTCGTTTGCTTTCCTTTTCTTTTTCGTCCTCAAACCTGTGCGCCTTCGTTTCTTGTTGCGCCCTCAAACCTGTGGGCCTCCTTTTTCATTTTGCGCCTTATTAAGAGAACAAATTTTCGTAGCCATGGTTAGAAATCGTTTGCGTGCATTCAAGGCGTCTTAAGCATAAAACTCAACTCTGCGAACTCCACCTTCCAATGGCCTCCGCAAGCAAGACCAACTTTTCTCTGAAGCTTTTTTGCAATTTACGACTGTTAGAGCTTTACCAACTGGAATAATATTTTGGAAATTCTATGGTGGAAGAATAGCTCAATGATTTGTTAATTCAAAGCTTTAACTGCGTTAATATTGCTTAAGGAGGTTATGATGGCTTTAGCATATGTTGCTACTAGCCATGCAGATGCATTAATGATTGTGTTATGTAATGTAACTTGCATCTGCAATAAGCTCTTTTTCTTTTTTAGAGAGTATTAAGCATCATTTCAAAATATAAAACCTGATAAACAAGCTGCATTATAGAAGAATTTGTGGGCTGTTTTTAATACTAATTGCAATTCATCGCATTGAAAACAGATTTGATTAAAAAGAAACAAGTAAGGTTTGATTAAAAAGAAGCTTTAAAATGAAGGTATACTACGTTCACTTGTGCAGCCAGAATAATTCTTGGAGTGGGGGGCACAGCAGTCCTGGCAGGTATAGAAATGCCCTACTGGGATCGGCAATTTAAGTTTTGTGAGAGATTGAATACCCTCCTCCTCTCAGGTAAAGATTTAGAATCCGTAAAACCCCTCCCTTTATGAAAATCTGGACATGGGGCTGCACCACACATGTCTTCAACACACACACACGCCTATCTATACACCAGACATGACTACACACACGGGCGCCTTCACACACATACACTCGTGAATCTTGATTGAGAAAAACATAATTTGAATTCATGACGTAAAAAAATCAAATTTAAAAACAAAAAATAATTTTTTTAATTGCGTCTTCAAACGTATGCGCTTTTGGGGGTTTTTTTACGCCCTCTAACCACCTGTACACATTAATGTTTTATTATTATTATTATTATCATTTTTAATTAATTTATTATTTATTTATTTATTTATTTTTATGCGCCTTTCGGTAGTCAAGGTTGGCGCCCTCTTAGGGGACCCAGTCCGCCCCTGACTGCTTGTCGATCTTTGTGATTTAAAATCCTCTCCAACGAGTCTTGAACACTCTGTTTCTTGTCTTACTATGTCAGCTCCAGTGATAAATGGTCCACATGCTTGTTGGTACCCAGTATTTCGTGCTTGTGGTTCAATGAGAAAAATTTCTTGAGACAATTTTGAACTGAAGAGTTTAAAAAAAAAATTTTTTTTTTTTTTGATGTTGATTTAGTGAGACAAAATTCGCTATCCCTAGCAAAGTGCCGTCTCAAAAAAAAAAAAAAAAAGACTTTAAAGAAGTGTTGCAGAATTTGCCGCCCCTAGCAAAGTGCCGCCCGAGGCGAGTGCCCCCTTTGCCCCCCCCCCCCCTTACGCTACGCCACTGACTTAATCTCAATGTTGAAGCTTACAGAGCAGTCTAGCAAAGTAAATATTATGAAAATGGAAGCTGCTCTTGTACTGTCGATTAAAGACATCTGAAAGAGGGGCTGTTGCCACAAATTGAAACGTTGTAAAAGAAAAGGCGAAGCAACCGGATTTAAAAATGTATTAGATAAGAATAACGATCTGATCATAGAGCATAAATCATCATTATCTTCATTTTTTAACTCATATTGTTAGTGTTTGTGCAGTACTATTACAGTGCAGCATTTTATTATTCTTATGTATTATGCGTACCGCTTTGTTTCATTTTACGTCTTTCCCTCGTATCGATCATTCATTTTGTGCATCTTTAAGTATTTAATGCTGAATAAAACAGTTTTTTATTTTTTAAATACAGTAAAAGTTCTTTTTTTTTTTTTAAGAAACAGTATTGTATAGTTGAGGAATGCTTTAAAGCAGTTTGAGGGGTGTTTGTAAGTGTCTAAAAGAATTTGGCTTGCTTCTAAAAAAAATTGTATACATATATTTTTCCACAACGCGAAATTTCGGCTTACGCGAGGAGTCTTGGAACGCATCCCTCGCGTAAGTCGGGACTCGACTGTAGAGTTATGGCACTGCTTTGATTGATTTTTCTCTTTCTGTGCATTCGATTTCTAATGACATAACATGATATCACATAATGCTATGCGTGCAAGCTCAGATTGCTCAGCTGTGAAAGGGATAGGCCATTAATGCTAAATGATTAGAATCGGATACTTTTAGGTTACAATTATTATGAGTGAAAACAAAACAAGGTCTAACCTTCTTTCACTAGTAATTGAACTACTTATGAATTCATAAATGTTGAATGCGGGCTACAAAGGTTCGAAAGAACTGATATTGATTTGCACAGAACATATTTTTCTCTACTTAATGAGCTCTTCAAAGAAAAACAAAGAAGTGAAGAAATGAATCGCTTCATGTTCTAATGATGTTTTTAAGAAAAATGAATGGCGTAATATTACTTGTGAGGATCACTCTTGTACTTAGAAAGGAGATACTTAAGAAACAAAGTAGCGAAAGTACCGAAAGATGTATTTTCTCACACACATTGTTTTTCAATCTTCCTGAAAGAAAGTACACGCAATGTGTCTACTAACTGCAACTGAAGATCTCGCAAGAAAGGTACAAATCCATTGTTTTGAAAACTTTTAGGAGTCGGGAAAAAAAAAAGTTTTAAGATTCATTTTTAAAGATTTTATTTTTAATTTAATATTATAATTGAATTTACTTCTATGAAACCAATTTCAATGACATTTTAGTAAAATATAATATTACATATGTGCAATCAATTGTTACGTATTGGAGATGTCCCGTACCTAATCTAAATACATTTTGGATAGGACAGCAATTTTCGTTAGGACAGGAGTCACTCATAACAGCTTGAAAGACGATTTTTTAAAAAGTGCAGAGTTATATAATGATTAGGTGTTGGCATCTTACGCCCAATGGCGCAGGTTCAAACCTGACTCCAGTTCAAGGATTTTCAAGATCCAGAAAATCAACTGCGTTCGATCATATCGTGTGATTATGCATTATATAAAAGCTCCCTTGAGTGTTCGTTTGGCTTTTAATGCTCAAGACAAAACAAAATTCCTCGTGCAGTTTCGAATCATAAGAGCCCAGATGCCTCCTTCTGATTTGAAAACTGGGCATCGAAATTCTCGGGTGGTTGCCATCCGCCAATATTGGTGCCACATAAAAAAAATGGTTGCCTGCCTTTGGGGAATACACTGGGCTGTGAATGGTTGGTAGCCGCTATGCAGCCCCATTAGAAACAAACAAAACATTTTTTTTTTTGTAAAATACTCTCCTTTTTTTTACTTTTTGGTCGGAAGTAAGGAAGTACCAAGAAAATATTTTTCACTCAAATTTCAGATTCCAAGAAACACTGAGCTCAAGTTCAATAGACTTTGAAGCTCAGCATCTCCGTGATTTTTTGCTTTCTGACACATCAGGAGAGTTGGTGGATATTTGCTATATAGAAAGCTATCACGCTTTTTGCGCAAGACAAAGTGAAAGAAAAGCTGATCGTTACGAGTACAGTAAAACCTGTAAAGTTGACCACCTTTGTAAGTTGACCACCTGTCTATGTTGACCACTTTTGTCAGGAACGGAATTATTCCTATCTCGTATAATGAAGGAAAACCTCTGTAACTTGACCACCTTTCTATCTTGACCACCTGTCTATCTTGACCACTAATGTACCCCAAATTTGGTTTGGAGTAATGTAAAAAACCCTTTGTAAGTTGACCACTTGGTTTATTTTTTAAAACTTAATTTAGCAAATTATTTTATTATTTTTTTATAGCTTTCCAAGAATATTTTTGATGCCAGACCAGCATTTTACCAACTAAATAAAACAGCAGCATAACTAAATCTCCTTGTAAGTTTAACCACATTGGAAAACTACTAAGAACCAGATTCTCCAAACTTGTTTTTCTTTTGTTGTTCTATTTGAGTTTACCTTTTGTACTCTCTGTTCAATGAAAACATATGTCAGTAGAAAAGTACAAAGTATTTTTTTCCAGTTGCAATATTTTTTGGCAACACTGGAATTGTGCTAGAGTAAAAGTTACTTGCATTGCAGTATTTCTGGTGCAAGGGATTAAAAAATAGGACATTTTCATTTTCAACTGCCTTATAGAGATGAGAGTCCAGTTTGTTGCTCTTTGTGTTATAATTTTACATAAAATGGCTTCAAAAAGAAAATTAGTTGAACTTGAGATTGATAAAAAGTATGAAATATTAAAATTAATTGAAAAGGGAGAAATCCAGAGAAAATTCGCTGACACATTTCCAAAACTAGTGTCTAATAAGAGCGCCAAACTTCAATAAGGAGTTATTTTGTTGAAAAGTAGATCATGGTTATAAATGTATTAAATGTGTATGAGAAAAAAAATAATCAAAAAATTTGTTAATTTTGATTAGCTATGAATTTTTAGGAACTGTTAATATCAAATAACATTTTATAAACAATGATATTCTTTTTTTTTGATCAATTTACTGAAATTTTAAATTTACATGACACATTATACGTCATTCTGAGAAAATAACCTCTAAAAATATTTGAATAACATTTTAAATTATTGCTTCAAAGTAATGTTAAACAATGAAAGTGAGTTGAACGGAAAGAGTAAGTGTCAATTAGTCAAAAAATGAATACATGGTGCAAGAAATGACAAAAAAAGAAAAAATCATTACCCCCTTTATAAGTTGACCACCTGTCTAAGTTGACCACCAAAGTACTGCACCGCAAGTGGTCAACTTACACAGGTTTCACTGTACCACCTGCTAGAGTACACACATGGCAGCTGCGTGTTGCAACGATTAGGAACGATTTTAGAAGCGACAAGTCTCATTTTTTGAAGCAGCGATGACGTAACGAATCAGTAACATTTGGGGCCCTGGTTCTTGTCGGTTCGAAACCTTTAAAAAAAAAAAAAAAATTCTTCGAACGGAGGGAGGGTGAATGTGCTATCTGACGTCAGTGTTCTGAGTGGTTAAAATTATAGCATTATGCTCTCATATCGCATTTCTGGTGATCTCTATTTCGTTCATGAAACTTTTACCTGATTAATGCATTTGCAGGGGTACCGACCTAAGGGGGAGGGGGGTGGGGTCATGGCGCAGACTGCGCCATTGAAATTTTAAGGGGGGTTGTTTTGAGGGATATTTTTCACTTTTCTAGGGTTGCTCTTGCTTTTTTTGGGGGGGGGGGTCTTCGTGATATTTGGGGGGGGGGGGGTTGAGCCCTTGCTCTTAGTAGGGGTAGGCACCCCTGAAGTTCGTATGGGAGCTTACAGGATCTCAGTTGCTTTCATAATTTTATGAAATTTTACAAATTGGACGAAATTTAAGCTATTTACTTACAAAAATAAGTTTTAAATAATATAGGGTTCTCGCCCTTTTTTTGTTAGAACTTAATTAGCTCTGCCTACACAAGTTAGGTAGACTAAATACAAGCCTATTATATCAATTCGAAGGAGATTGTACCTCTTTGACTTTTGAAACAGTTTAAACTAGCATTTTTGTGCGTGAAAGTATATAAGGTTGGGAGGGGGGGGGGGGGGGGAACGGATTATAGCTTCAAGCCGAAATTCGTCGACTGTCAAATTTATCTAGATAGTGTATACGTTCATTAGTTCTTTGACTAGTACTTAATGCTAGTTAACTAGTAATAGCTCCCCCCCCCCACTTCCGACATATTTTTATTATCATTCAATGACAGGTTCATTTACATTCTACTAGAGATGTAGAATTTCCGCTAAAAATTTATACCAACATTGTAAAACTTTTGAAAATAATTTTTTTTAGTTTGTTGCATACACTAATACATATGTGTAATATGCACACAACATTAAATGGCCATATAACTTAAACATTTCCCCTATTTGTATAATTCTGCACATAAATTTACGTTTTTGTGAGAAAACTAGCAAATGATACTTGATGTACAGAGAAAATAAATTATCTTATAGCTTACTGCTTTGTCAATCTTAGTTGTTTTTATGTGGAATAAGTAACATTAAAAAAAAGAGAGAAACATTAAAGTTTAAAGATTATAAATTAATGAGAACCCAATTTGTGCTGGAAATTTGAAATTTTTCAATTTTTCCGAGTAAGAATAAACTTTTTCTGAAGAAAACGTAACCCTCCCTCCCCCATAGTTTTAGGCTTTTTTTCCCTACCACTTTCCCATCTCTACATTCTACTGAGCATAAATTCATGGGGAAACCACAAGTAATTATCGTTATAGAGTATATCGTTGTATCGGATACTACCGCAGCGAGGTTTTACTGTAATTAGAAATTAACATTCATTCGAGTCATTAACTGCACGCTTCTTGTGAGAGCAGACTCTCACAAGAGGCGTGCAGTTTGTGAATGAATGACTCTAATAATTCGGAAGGCTGAACCGATTGCGACACCAAATCGGGGGAAAACAGTTCGGAGGCTGTTACGTTAATTACACTTCAAATGAAGAAGAAACCATTTGCTCACTAAGTAAATAATAAGACTCCTTGAACTTTTCGAGCGATGACAAGTCTCATTCATCGTTCGAAGGGTTCGTCAAGTTGCCCCACTTTCCCTTGAAAAATTCAAACGTTTCTTGAAAGAAAATGGCTTTTGCCCTCATCGATATCAGTTTTTCTTTTTATGTTTTCGAATAACAGCAACAAGTGTTTATTCGAATATTTTTTTTTCTCAGGTTATCATTTCTCTGGATTCGAAGGAGAGCTGGTTATGCGAAATTTGACCATGGAGCATCCACCTGCCATGGTCACCTGAAAGAAGGTGATCAAGTCAAAATATTTATTATTCATTCGATATCTTGGCGATCTACTTAGCTATCACGGCCAGGGACAACAGGGGAGGTGATGCCCGTGACATTTTCCATTTTCTGCCACAATGAAATGCAATGAGATTTAAAAAAAAAAAAAAAAATTGGTTAATATTTAAATAAAATTGCTTAAAAATCAAATTTAAAATTAATTAAAAATCAACCATATACATTTAGAGTATCATTCACTGTTATTGTTCTTTTCGATTTCACGTTTTTTTTTTTTTTTGTGAATCATATTGCAGAATTTCTAGGAGGCATTCTGTACTCCCACGGAAACCAGGGATGCGGAGTCGGAATTGGACAGATTTTGGGGTAAAAGAGTCGGAGTCGGGAGTCGAATATTTAAAGTTCTAGGAGCCGGAGTAGGTTTTTTTCACTCAAAGTCCGTAACACTGCCACTGCATGCGGAGCCGAAGTCAGACTGATTTTTCAGGTAAAGGAGTCAGAGTAGGAGGTTCTAAAATTTCCAGAGTCGGAGTCGATCATTTTCCCTTCAACTCCGCGGCATTAAGAAAGTCTTTTTATTCCCGCCATTTCACTTTTCCAGAGGGCAAGCAATGCGCATTTTATCGGAAAACAACAAAAACCACACCCTGCTTTTATGAGTAAAAACATTAATTTTTCGGAGCCAGGATGTCAATTGCCTTCACCTCTCCCCCGTCAACACCCAAATGATGGGCCTGACTCCTCCTTTGGTCTCTTTAAAAAAAAAAATATTTTTCTTTTCATTACGGCAGCTTTTTTATGTTGCTCCTATAAGCATTTTCAGTTACAGATGTAAACATATTTGCAATATTTGTAAAGCCAAGCTGCGACCTTCAGTTACACATGACTGTTTCATTCTTCGAGATAATAATGGCTCGAGAAAACAAGACCTGAGTCACGAGGGTAAGAAATGTCTCCCGCAAATTTATTGTTTGTGTGTTCTGGTGACATCTTGGTTTTGCAGCAATGCGAATGAATGAATGAAATTCGATAAGAACGAAATGTGTTCCTCTTATCACTCGAGTGCAGAGCGCTCGCCTGGAGTCAGCGCGTGCGTGTGATTGAAAAAAAAAATTACTTCCAATCAATAATACTTAAATGTAACGGTACCTTCAACTGTAAAGAAATTAGACATGAGGAATGAAATTGACTGTAGCTATTATTTAAACATTTAAAATCGCCCTATTTTTCTACTTAGTGAGTAAGAGCGGATATAAGGCGATCATCCCTCCCTTGAGGGATTTTCCACTGGTAAATTTTCGACATTGAAGTTCAAAAAACGAAATTTTAGGCGATCTTTGATAATGTTAAAGTTGGGGGAAGAGAGTTTTGGGCTCTTCCCCGGAATGCTTTAGAATTAAAGTCCGAAATATTCGTGATGAACATTTAAAACAGGATGCGTAGTACAGGGTTTATAAAAAAAATACCATACCCTTGAAAATTTCTGGATTCGCCCTTGTAATGAGTGAAACAATAATTAACAATGAATTAAACAAAATTTACAGAAAAATAAGAATAAGAAATTTTGACATGGCTCTTGTGCAACACTTTCGCTGCTGATAACTAACTTCTTGTTGAAAACGATTAAGCATCAGTTAGGCTTTCTAACAGCGATAAAATCACAATCTAACAAATTTTTGCTATCTTTTATCAAAAAATGGTGTGGGGGGGGGGAGCTTATTGGTCTATTTGGCCATATTTGGCTCCCCCACCTTACTTCTAAATTTGATGGAAAACTTTTTACAATGGACGAATAACGAATGATGTTATCACTGATTTATTCTTCCATTAATATGTAAATTTCATCGTTGATCCCATGAATAATTAACACAGGTTTTTGTATTATTTTTCTTTCTTGTACGAGGCAACTGAATACGGAAGTATTACACTGGGGTTCCTCCCCTCCCCCAAGAGTGAGGGCGCACAACCCCCTAAATATCGCGAAGACCCCCTAAAGCAGAAGCCCCTAAAAGGGAAACATACCCCTCCAACCCCCCCCCCCCCTCACGTGGACATCGCTGTATTACATGAGTTCACGAAAATTTTACTCTTAAATTTCAGCCTAAATTTTCCTTATAATCTCCCCTGAATAAGTTTCAATTTTGTTTGCGGCAGAAAAAAAAGAAAAAAAAAAAAAAAAAAAAACAATGATAGCATTTGAGAAGCAGTAATGATATTGCGCTTCCCAACTTTATGTTCAAATTTTCGAGCTTTGGTAATGAACTCTGTAGAAGGGGGTTCTTCAAAACTTTAGTTGTTTAGAATTTCCCCAAGAAATTGACTACCAAATTGTACAAACGCAATAACAGAGTGATTCAAATAAGATTCAATCAGGATGTTGATGGACAACGTTCCACATGACATGTCTTAGTTTCTTTCCTATTCGAAGTGCTATTAGCGATCCGAAATAGCGTTATGAACACAAAATAGTGAACTTTGTTCTTATGTAATGAACGCACTTTGCAATCACGATATTAAAAATCACATACTCGTACTCTATTCATAATCAGATGCGGTAACTTTTCAATAACTAGCTAAAGGGCTGGCTGATGAATAAATTATCCGTACTTATCGCGGTTTCAGTTATCTCCCGATGTCACCATCCACTTAACCCTTCAGATTCCTCGGAATGGGTGGGACTATCTTTTGCAGGAAGTGATTTTGATATCATTGGTGTTGTTAAGGGTATTAGGAAATAATTTTCCAATCCATTTTCTTTTGTTTCAATCGATTTAATAAATGCTCTACGGTTTAGGGCCTCCCCCTTCCCTCAAAGCCCAATATCTTCTTCTTTCTTTCTCTTCTTTTTTTTTTCTTGAGAGAGAAAGAGAGAGCGGGGGAGTTTTTTTGATAACACATAAACTATCCAGACATGTAATTTATTAATAATTCAGAGGCGATTTATTTTTATGGACATCAAATTTGCGGACCATCATGACTTTTCGGACCATTCATTTATCCCGAAAGATTTTTCTTTGAAACAATTCAATCGCTATACATATTTGAATCAAGTTATTTTGAGTATTTTCCATTTTGATTTTGTCTGCTTTAAAATAAATAGTTTCGTTCTACATAACAATAATTTTATCAGCGTCGAAAATTTCTTGATAATACAACTGTTCACATTTCTTGCTGCATAGATAATTTGCTTTTTGATGATTGTTTCCTGCATATTATTGTTAACCTCAAAAATATTACGATTTATGAGTTTATTTTGCATGACATTTATTTTGAACTAAAAATCTGAAAAAATAAACTGAAATTTATGTAACATTATGACTTTTGGAAAACATTTTTTAAGTGGTCAACAGAAACTCGAAAAGAGAAAACAATAATAATGATAATAATAACAAAAAGAAAGTTAAAAAAAAAAATGAAAATCTTCGCTTTGACTGCATTTTACAAACAGTCGTGTCCATTTATGGCGAAGTCGAAGAGACTCGATGAAAATTTCCAGGGGTGCCCATCCCCCCCAAGCTCAATGGCGCAAATTCCCCCCCAAAAATTTTCTCGCTTTCGAATTGGGTTAAACATAACAGTTTTTAGAGTGTATATATAACTTCCAGTCAAACTTACAGGGGGGGGGGGAGCGTTAATAAATACCATTTGAACTAATATGTTGTTGGATTGTTGACCTGCTTTGTCTTCCCTAATTTTAAAACGTGGACCTTGAGTAAACAAGTTTTGGATACCCCTGAATTTTGCTACACCTTATCATTATTTTTTTTTTCAAACGTATGAATAATTGCAGGGACAACTTTCTGGCTTGGGACGGAGCCATTACTAGATGTATACAATATGAACAGTGAAACGGAAATTTATTGTCACTTAGATAGGGGTTTCGGGGAGTTTCTCTCCCGGAAAATTTTCGAAATTGTAATTTTAAAACCACAGTTTTACACAATCTCTGGCGATGTTACGGGAACAAAAGGTTTGTTGGCCCCTTCCCGGTAGTTTTTCAATATTGAAACTTTAAAAGCGTAATTGTAAATAATCTACCGTTGTGTTAAAGAGGGCTTTCCTTTGTTTTCAAAATTATAGTTCTAAAACCGCAGTTTTAGACTATCTGTGGTAATGGTAAGGAAAGAAGAGATCCTAGGGCTCGCCCCTGGAAAATTTTTAAAATTAAAAGTCTTAAAAAACGCTTTGGAGGACAAGCAGTTTTCTGAAACTGAAGTTCCAAAATCGCAATTGTAGCCGACCTTTGCGACGTTAAGAAAAAGAGTTTTCGGAAGCTCTCCCGAAATTTTCTCGATATTGAAGCCCTGAAAACTGAGAGTGGGGAGGATGGAGAGGGGCGCTTCTCTTAAATTTCCCGAAATTGTAGCTTTAGAAACGCAGTTTTGATATATAAATTGATAATGTTAGTGGAAGGTGGATTTCGGTGCCATTCCCCCGGCAATTTTTTGAAGTTGATACTCCAAAAACGCAATTCTAGCCTTGTCTTTGATCGTGTTAAGGAAAGAGGGAGGAATCAGGGGCTCTCTCCTAAATTTTTCAAAATTGCATTACTAGAAACACAGTTTTAGATGACTCTTGATGATAAAGAGGGTATCATTCTGGCGTTACAGTGGGGGCGCTCTCCTGGAAGTTTTCCAAAATTGATGTCGCATAACCAAAAAAGATGGATCACACACACCATGACAGATATTTTTCGGAAATCCGCAAAAATGGATCAAGCTATTCTGCATACATCGAAAATCAGAACTCGAGAGTTTTAACGAATCAAATATCCTTATAGATATGGAAGAAAGTAAATATGATTTAAGAAAAATAACTTAAACACCTTAAGAACAGAATGTTCTACTTCCATCAGCGAAAACCAACATCACTGAAAGTTTTAATAAAAATCATCTAATGATAAATTGAAACAGTCAGTTTAAAAATGGTACAGAAGATGGGAGCAAAGTGAAATGAGAAAAATTCTTCATAAGCTTAAGCTAGTTAAAGAAGAAAATATATAAATTGTCGATTGGGGGGATAAAAAATATGTAATTCGCAAACTTCAAAACTAGTTCTTAACGATTGTCAAAATGCAAATGAATCAATGAAAGACTAGAGCATACTGGTCAGAATTATTACAAACAATAAAACATTTTTTACCTCCCTCCCTCTCATCACTGTCACACGTATTCATCATGCAGAGTTGTGCTACTTCCAGAAAATGTATAAGATATTGAAAAGAAAAGAAATCGTCTGATCCAGCTTTGAAACGGGCACCAGCTCCATGCCATCTGTGATGTTCCCTTCATTGAAAAAGAGACACGGTCATATTTTGGAAAGAGTACCAAGGTCGTCGCTGTTTCAAAAAACTGGGGGGGGGGATTCGCTTTTGGCGGCCCCTTAATTTTTTTCAAACGTATGTTCGAATATGCAGAAAGAGAAAAGATTTGACTTCTGGTTTAGCAACGATAGTCATATTACTAGACCTTAGTACAAGTAATATAAATGATCGTAAGGATAATATTCAATCAGAATTAGGGGGTGTCGCAGGGCTACCTTCTTGCCCTGCCTCACAATTTGAAGACATAAAAACGCAGTTTTAAACTATATTTTAAGTCTGGGGGGAAGGGGAGAGGTGTTCCAGGAGAACCTCTCCCGATAATTTTTCCAAGTTTAAGTTCCCAACACAATCGTAAGTAGTAAGTAGGCCACTATAGGGGCAGAAGGAGGAAAACAACTCAACAGTCCTGAAGGGGGCGTGGTCGTCCGCCATCTTGGATTTTTCTCGTAGTCTTCTACGAGGGTATTTTTAGGATGACATCACTGATTTCTCGTAGTCTTCTACGAGGGTATTTTTAGGATGACGTCACTGATTTCTTGTCGTCTTTTACGAGGGTATGATGACGTCATCTATGACGTCATGAACGACGCCATCTTGAATCATCCGCCATCTTGTATTACGTCATTTATCATGTTTATTCATGTCTGAGCTTGAATGGTTTAATTTAATTAATTTGTTATTTTAATTAATTTATTTTATTGAAATTATTCTGAAATATTTACGAGGGTAATATTCTAAATGCTCTCCCTGGGATTTGAACCCGTGACCTTTAGCTCCGAACGAGGATGAGCTAACCACTAGACCGGACTAAGCAGTTAGTAGGGAAGGATAATAAAGCTTTACATGGACAACTCTCAGTAGTGGCGCCATCTGTCGAAAGCTGGGAGCAATAAAGAAATATTTTTTGAGATGTGAGAAATATTGCTTGCTAGAAAAAAAATTAGTGGCGCCATCTATTGGATTATTTTGGAGGTAATGGAAACTAATTTAAATGGTTGAACGATGGTGGCGCCATCTATCGGATTATTTATGACATTTTTGTAAATATGTATATATATTTGTTTATTTTTTCTTGAAATAAAAATAAAATGTTTCTGGTGGGATTTGAACCTGGGACATAAAGTTTCCACAGTCGGCGGTTTGGATAACACGCGAGACCGCTCGGCTGTGGAAACTTACGAAGAACAAACGATTTAATGTTTATATACAAACACAGTTGACACCCAAGGAATATATTTGCATTAAATTCAATAATGAAAGTCAAGAGTAGATTAATCAGGCAACACAATTTTAACCCTGCATGATGAAGCAAAGAAACTTTTATTAAAATTTATTATTAATGAGTTTTTTTTTTATTACTTGTCTGAGCATGTTTTTTATATTAACAAAGTTTAGAGTGCGATACAAAGTTTAGAGTGCGTTTTGAGTTTCTGGCATACTTACATAATAGTCGTATAAAAAGAGGTGCCCAAACATTTTTACCTCATTGTATCGATATGAACTTTAACGTACGGATTGATCATAATCACTGCTGTGATGGACAAGGTTCTGAATCCTCTGTATCGGGATCCTCAAGTTCCAGGAAGTTTTGGAGGTGTGAATGCTTTACATCGTGCTTTAAAAGGACGCGTGAAGACAAAGGAGATCAAAACATGGTTGCAGACAAAGGACTCGTACACTTTGCACAAGCCTATCAGACACAAGTTCCAGAGAAATCGAGTCATCGTAGGAAGTATAAACGAGCAGTTTCAATCTGATTTGGTCGACATGCAGTCCCTAGCAGATACCAATGATGGTTACAAGTATTTACTTACTTGCCTGGATATTCTATCAAAATATGCATGGGTTGTACCGCTAAAAAGTAAGAAAAGTGATGAAATCGTATCCGCTTTTGAAATTATATTTTCGGAACGAACACCGGAAATAATGCAGACAGATGCGGGTAAAGAATTTACAAACAATCAAGTGCAAAAATACCTGAAGAAGAAAAATGTACACTTTTTTACAACAAACAATTCAACAAAAGCATCGGTCGTTGAGCGTTTTAATCGTACACTTAAGACAAAAATGTGGAAGTATTTTACAGAAATGAATACGAAACGCTACATCGATGTGATTGATAAACTGGTTTACAGTTACAATAATACGTGGCATCGAAGCATAAAAATGAAGCCTTCTTCAGTTAACATAGATAATCAAGATATTGCTTGGAAAAATCTTTACGGAGATCTTGAAACCACACCAAGGCATGGAAGTAAATCTTTACTTAAAGAAGGAGACACCGTTAGAATAAGTAAAGAAAAATTGCGATTTGAGAAAGGATATGAGCAGAATTGGACGAGAGAAATATTTACGATCCATAAAGTATTGCCCAGAAATCCCGTAGTGTATAAACTAAAAGATCTCACTGGCGAAGTGTTAGAGGGGACGTTTTACTCACAAGAGCTTCAGAAAATAACAGATTCCGGGTATTATCCCATAGAAAAGGTCTTAAAAACAAGACGGCGATTAGGAAAGACGGAATATTTTGTTAAGTTTCAAGGCTATCCTGAAAAATTCAATGCATGGGTGAATGATGTGAAAGGGATATAAAACAGTGCTGTACTTACCTCTTTCATTCAGTCGCAATCATGTCATTCTATGTGACGCTTATCAGTGACAGCTCTAGTCGCTTCTTCCCTGAGAATAAAACTTCTCATTTTATTACAGAGCTTCCTTCAAGTATTCATTTGAGCCATCATGAATGGGAAGTAGGTTTAACAGATATTATATACCCTCATTCGTGGTATAACATCAGGTCGGACAATAATTTATTTGGATTTGATTTAGGCGATGGAGTGGTACAAGGGCGACGAATACCTCCTGGTTGTTATGAAACAGTTCCAGATCTCTTGAAAGCTATGATTTTAACGACATTCAAAAATAAATTAGAATTTCACTATCATCCTGTAACAAAACGAGTGACAATCAAAACAAAAGAAGGTGGTAAAGTCATTCTTCACACAGGCATAGCAGAACTTTTAGGTTTTCATGCCGGAGAATATAATGGAACGACACAGAGTCCCTTTATAGCCGATCCAGCAGCTTCCTTTCCCGTCATGTATGTGTATTGCGATCTCGTAGAGCCACAAATCGTGGGTGATGTCAAAGCTCCTCTGTTAAAAATTATCAAAGTAGAAGGAAGAGATGGTGAAATGGTTAATGTTCATTATACGAGACCTCACTACTTACCTGTCATACGACAACATTTTCAAACAATTGAAATAGATTTACGTCTACACTCTGGCGAATTCGTTCCTTTTGAACGAGGCATGGCATACATCGTGCTCCATTTTCGCATGAAACAAATTGTATAAATACTGCATGACATTGACGTGCATCGTCATTTGTGTAAAAAACGTGAATCATGCTTGTTCCTTACACTTGCTGTCCGAAAAAATTTGAAGACTATTATGTCGGGCAAACCGGAAACGGTATGCCCTTTTATCAAGGACTGTCTCTGCAAAAGGGACACGGCCTTGGTGGTTTCTTCGCAAAACTTTTCCGCACTGCACTGCTTTTCCTGAGAAGTGGAGTTAAAACAATAGGAAAAGAAGCTTTACGAACTGGAGCCATGATTGCTAATGATGTATTAGCTGGAGAGAAATTAGAAAACTCAGCTAAAACAAGAGGCAAAGAAGTTGGAAAATTGTTAGCTAAGAAAGCTCTTAAAAAGGCGGATGAGATGATTGGCCATGGAAGGTTTAAAAGGAAGCGCAAAGCTTATAAACCAGTCATTCGAACCAAAGTCAAGAAAGCAAAAGGACGTGATATTTTTGACTCCTAATCAGAATGGCTTATTTGTTAAAAGATTCTCCTGAATGTGCTAAATCTGAACTTAATTTATTTACTTTACCACCCACGCAAACAGTTATCGAAAGAGGGCAGTGGATAGAATTTCACCCTGTTGCGAATGCATCTGATGGTAGTCCAATAGAATTTAACATTTCTGGGACCGGTGACGATTATTTAGACTTGTCACAGAATCTCTTATTTGTTAAAGTTAAAATTGTGAACGGAAATGGAACTCTATTAACTAAAGAAAATGTGGGTCCAGTCAATTTATTTTTACATGCCTTGTTTTCCCAGGTAGATGTTAGCTTGAATGAAAGATTAATTTCTTCGAGCAACAACACTTATCCATACAGAGCAATTATCGAAAAATTATTAAATCACGGATATGAAGCAAAGACGTCACAGTTGTCTTCTGAATTATTTTTCAAGGACACTGCAGGTCGAATGAATAACTGTGATTTGACTGCCGAAAACAAGACCCCTAACGAAGGATTTATTAAAAGAGCAAATATGTTTAAACTGAGCACTACAGTGGATATGATAGGGCGTCTGCATGTTGACATATTTCATCAAGATCGACTCATGCTTAATATGGTGGATATGAAAATCAAGCTAATACGAAGCAAACCAGAGTTTTGCTTATTGGGAGATGGTAACTTTAAAGTAGTCCTCGAGCAAGCATCGATGTTTGTACGCAAAGTTCGAGTCAGCCCTGGCGTGGTGTTGGGGCATGCTAAAAGCTTGGAGAAGACAACAGCCAAGTATCCTATTAACAGAGTTCTGTGTAAAGTATATTCTATTCCTGGAGGAAACATGAGTTTTGTGCAAGACAACATCTTTACTGGACAAATGCCAAAGCGCTTGGTCGTAGCCTGTGTGGACAACGATGCTTTTAATGGAAGCTATAAAAAGTCACCATTTGAATTCAAACACTATGATATTAATTTCATTGGAGTTTACATCGACGGACAACCGATGCCTCATAATCCATTGCAGCCTGATTTTACCAATAAAAACTATATTCGTGCATTTAACAATTTATTTTGCACTTCAGAAGATCGAGGACTTTATTTGTCAAGAGAAGAATTTCCCGACGGATACTGCTTATTTCATTTTGATCTGTCCCCTGACCTCTGCGATGGAGCTCATTTAAATCTCGTTCGACACAGTAATTTAAGACTGGAACTTAAATTTAAAGTGCCTCTACCTCAAACCATTTCCTTATTGGTGTATGCCGAATTCGAAAATTTGATTGAAATCAACAAAGCTAGAAATATCTTGTACGATTTCGGTAACTAATGAATTCTTTGGATATTCGTAGAGTATTGATTCGTCATCGCTATGCGTCGAGATACTTTGTAGGAGTTTTTCCTTGTGATAAGATTCCTTGCATTACATCGTTTCCTGCTGCAATAGTTGTTAATACTGATGAGCACACTGAACCAGGAACTCACTGGATTGCCCTGTTTATAGAAAACCCTCAAACTGTTGAATTTTTCGACTCCTATGGTTTGTCTCCTCAAGCCTATGGCCATCATATTACAAGATTTGTGAAGAAATATAAACATGTAAAATGGAATCAAGTACCTCTTCAAAGTTTGACTTCAAATGTATGTGGACAATATTGTATTTACTATCTAACCAAAAGATGTCAAGGTTTATGTATGGATATCATTGTGAAAAATTTATTTCAGAAAGTCAGTGATTTTCAATTGTATCAATATGTTAAAAAGAATTTCGGTGTAAATATGATTTTTAAGAAATAATAAAATGTTCTTTTTATTTTTAATTCTGAGTTCGTTTTACTGTCTGTATAATTTTTTGTCATCACACAATATTTTTTTCCAGCAAAACAATAACATATCTGGAATTTTTTTTTTCTCTTTCTGTAAATAAATGTTTATTCTATTTAATTTTTTTTATTGCAAGTATTTTTTCCAACTTTTTACATTTTTTCCCCCTTGTAGTCTTTTGTTCCCCCCTTTTTTTTCTATTAAACTTTTTTTTTTAATTCTTTGCATTTGACTTAAGGTAAATTTAATTTTTTTCACTTTTATTTAAAAAAAAACGATTATAAAAAAATTAGTAACACAATCCACACAAAGTTTTATTTTTCAACTCATATTTATTTAACACAAAACAAAAAAAGTTACAAATAATTTTTCCAGGCATATGGTTTTGCATACATTTTCTTCTGTCGATTAACAATGGGCTCTTTTACAGGTGATTTGGCATACATAGTTTTCTGTCTTTTAACAATGGGCTTGGGAACACTTTTTTTCAAATACTTGTTCTGAATAAACTCGGAAGGAAAATTTACATCGTCTAATACATTCAAAAATGCTTCATGTCCAATGGGTCTCGCTTTCCTAGAACGCAGTAAAAAAGTGACCAAATCTGTAATATTTGAATTCGGTATACTTTCACCTTGTACCAGAAGCTCATTCTTATCATTCCAGGAAACAGTTGATTGGTTGTTCTTGAGAAACTCTAGAATCTTCAGCGCGTGTTTTTTCCCTTTTTCTGGTGCTGTTTCCAGAATATCTTTCAGAATATCAGGAGGACCTCTTTCTTCCACCATTTCGGATTCCAAGGGTTTTGTAGAAGGAAATTTTACGAATTTTTGCAAAATTTGCAAGTACAACACACGTTTTTCTTCGTCACCCAGATCGCGGCGAAGTAAAATGGCATTCATATCCTTGTCCAGTGTAGATAAATGATCCGTAGCAAAGTGTTGCGTTTGATCCTCGGGTAACAACACGTATTTCTTTGCATTATCCATGAATGAGAGACGTTAAAACAGATAGTGCTGCAGGTATTAAAATACTTAGGAAACCGTCTCCTTTTTGAACGAGGATGCGTCGTTTCTTGAACAAGGGAACTTTCTGCTGCGCTAACACTCGCAGAGTCCTTTTATATGGTCTCAGTCTTTTCAAACGTTGTTTACTGAATGGGATGTTGCCGCATAATAAATTCTTACAGCATTCACATAGTGCTTTTATAACACTATTGGGAGCTTTTCTCAACAACGCAGTACGAAGTTTGCTGTTTTTTAAAAGCCGGAGCTGCTCTAAATTTTGTTGCGCAAAAGATGACATTCTGCTTTCAAATGACGTATTTGGTGGTGTGTACTGTTTATTTATAGAAAATTGGCATATGCAGCCGCTTTTGCCAAAGCGCAGTGCTTAAAATAAGAGGAGTGCACCGGACAAGAAACATAACTGCTTTCTAATTCATGAAATTTAGGGCAACCAACATCATTTAAATCCAGTACTTTTTTTCCAGACAACTTTTCAAAAAATTTGCACTTCTCCAAACCTTTGACGTATATGTCAGTAAAAGAAACAAATAACATAGTCAGAATGTGACGTAGAGCTTTGTAAGGTAACTCGCCACTTTCCCAGGACAATCCATGTAAATTTCGGATTATCCAAGAATAACTTTTTTGTTTCCTGTACGATAATTCTTCCCAGGGTCGAGGAGGTAAGAAGGACCAACGGCCATGGTAATTGTGATTCACAGAGTAAAATGCAAGCTCCTTAATAACATAGCTATGTGGGGCTAATTGAAAGCCCTCAAAATCAACTACAACAGCAGACATGTTTCCTCTTCCTGTTTCTACACCATAAATGACTAACGAGGCTCGTACGCGTAATTTATATCTCCTGGAAAAATTCCTGTGCGCATGCGTAAACGGTCATGAGTTTCGGGTCTAAAGTCTAGAAAAAGGTATCCGTACGCGGGACTTGTGGCATCACTAAATATTTCTAGAAAAGCCTTAACTTTGCCTGGAAACATTTGGCGAGCAAGGTGAGTAATTTGACTTTTATCTCTAGGGTTTTTGTACAGCACTAAATAATGGGAGTTTAAATTAATTGTTCGCATTTCCGTACTTTTATAAAAAATATTTTGAACTATGAATATGCAACTAATATTTCTATGGTGACTTCCTTTCGTAAAAAGTTTGGTCAACCGCGAATCGTTTCCTAGTTCTGACATCAAATCATCAATCACAATAACAACGTCTCGTACAGTATTTAAATGAGAGGGTAACCCTTCTACAAATTCAATATTTTTCATCTTATTAAACAAGGGCTGATAGACTCCATAGCAGTAAATAATCTTCTGAGGTTGAGGCCTAAACATGTTTTCTTCGATTAAGCGCTTTACGAACACAGTTTTGCCAGAGCCCGTGGGGCCTGAAATCATACACGTGGAAGGATGTTTCAAGTACGGGAACTCCATTTTGAATGATTGTCTTACGCGTATACAAAGCTTTTTATACCTTTAATAAAAGAGAAAATTATACCACCTTTTATAGGAATCCATTTGTCCTGAAAAAAGAAAAGTTTGCCCAGAATGGGTCTTTTTTTTTTTCTGTGTGGCCCTGAAAAGGGCCTTTGTTTTTTTTTTTTTCGTGGTTCTGAAAAGAACCTTTTTTTTTTAATATAGTCTCATAAAAGACTTTTTGCTATATAAGCATTCCAATTCATGTTAATTTGGGTGGCCCTGAAAAGGGCCGTTTTTTTTTTTTTTTTTTTCTCTTGCTTCTGGGAGTTAGAATCCGCTCTATTTTTCTAGAAGCCGTAGGGGAGTGTCAAAAAGTTCTCTTTTATAACTCTTTTGTCGTACACAATTCTGTACAATTTACTCTCCGGCTTGTTTATCACTCTCCTTCTTTTTGGATCTCTTGTGATTTTTCTCTCGTCATAAGTTTCAATTTTTGAAGTGTAATCTAGCTCACTGATAATCGCTTTTAAGCTATGAAAATTTAAAATCAAAGAATTTTTAAAATTAAGAGTAAAACCTCTTATTTTGCAATATGTATTTCCAGAAGCCGTCTCATATGCGTAATTCTTGGGTCCTCCTGAAAGATAGCAAAGAATATTTAATTAGGAAAAAATAGTCTTTAAAAATGGAGCAATTACGAAAAAAGAGTCATAAGATAAAGAATAAAATAAATACCTGAGACGAAGGTTTTAATTTTGTCCCCATTCAATTCATCAGTGAAGTCACCGAGAAAATTCCCCAATGGGGGGTCATTTAAGCCATTACTCGCATAAATTATGGAGTCTGTGTCATGGTACAACACAGACTCCCCCAACTTATCCATTTCTTCATAAAGTTTGAGTCTGGCCCAAGCTGTTGTAAAAATAGCTATAAAAATGTTGGTGGAAATGTCTTCCGTTACGAATTCTTCCACCATTTTATACTGTATCGCCGCAATTTCTGGTGCAGGAAAATAGACGTCTTGTACCTGTAACAAACAGAAAAATGAGGTATTCATTAACTCACGTTAAGAACAATCAATAAAGAAAAATTTAAAGAGAAGGGAAAAAAGATCAACTCTTACGTCTTTTGTGGAATCCAAAAAAAGTTTGTTGAAATGTTCCACTGTATGGACGTACTCTAATTTCGGTTTATTCATATTCATTCCCCACCTGTAAAGAAAAGAGCATTGCATTAAAATCTATGTTCATTTAGATGTGTGCTTATTACAATTGAAAAAAAAAATATTGCTTACCTCCCCCAAAAGCTGTTCAATGCTAATTTTGCTACTTGTCGTCGACCAGGGTTTATCATCACAGACGAAATATCTAAATGTACTCCTTCTTTCTCTGCATACTGGCGAATATATTGTTCTTTCTCTTTATCAGTCACGCACTCTACAGGCCAGCCACTGCTTTCCTGTTTTATCTTGAGAAAGAGATCAATATATGATTTAAATAAGGAGTCTGTCGAAGATTCAAAGTGATAAACTTCGTAAATCTAAAGTGGAAAAAAAAAGAAACATGTTAGCCTATTTGCTCGAAACAGTACTCTTGCTATTTTTTCTTTATTAAAAAACCAACAAACATAAAAACACAAACTTACGTCCATGACTTTGTATCCTTTTTTTATTGCCAGCTTCAGTTCTTCTGTACACCAGGTACCTATCAATGCTCGGTCTTCGCCTTGATGAGTACAGTTTTCTTGGGTCATGTGTTCAGTACAGGATCGGCACAAGGGAAACATTAATTTATCCTTGCATCTGTACGGAAGTATTGGCAAAAACAATCCTCTTGGTGCTAAAACTTTGCATTTTATTATTCCAAAGTATTTGCAAGGATCGTCAAAGTTTTCCGTTATAATAATAGGATGACCCACTGGGTAACGACAGTACTTATTCACCTGAAAAGTTTAAAAAACAATGATTAGAAAGAAGTGGAGGGAGAAAAATATATAAGTTAACAGCTTAAGAAACTTACCCATGGATAGAGAGAAGTAAAATCTACGTATTTTACTATCCCTTCGTAATACAATCGAATAGCATTCGTACGGCCTCCAAAAAAAGCATCACGAGGTTTTAAGCGATCTTGCACATTGTGGCATTTGATAAAAGACTGTAATTCTTCATTTATCTTCACTTCGTTTTTAAATTCATGTTCCCACTTTTCCACTACTTTGAATCCCATGGATTTTAGTTTGGCTGTAGTTCTTTGAGTTTTCTCATACAAACTGCTCATAGAAACTCCAGAGAGTGGATTTGTCACACTGGTGTCATAACAAGATGGGCACCCATGGAAAAAACAGCCCTAGAAAGAGAAATTATATATGAGGGAAAAACGGATGTGAAAATAAAAATTACTATATATTTTTTTAATACATAATTTTCTGAAAAAAAAAAAAAGAAAAACTTACATGATATTGGTAGACTGTCTTCAAACTTTCGCAGTAACCATCTACTGAAATACCGCTCAATTTCTTCTCTCCCAATCCGTTTAGAGCATGAGCTATACAAATGCCTTCCATGGTTGCCACATAGTCTAACCATCTAATTGCATCAGCACTATAATTGGTAGAATTTATGTAGCCTCGTAATGGAACCATGGCTATAGCATTGGGCTTGATATGTGATGATCGATACACTGCCATGCATGCCGATGCAATAGTAATGTAGCTAAAGAAAAAATGTATCAAAGTTAAAAAACTAAAAACAAATCTCGAAAATTAAAAAGTGTAAATATATTTAGAAAAACAAAACATACGTACCAAAACGGATCCACCTTTGCAACCTCCAAAAACTGCTTTCGGAACTCTAAACAACAGCGACGTAGTATATTTACATCAGAACTAAAAACATAATAAAAATAGTATTAGACAAAAGAAAATACAATAAAAAGGGGAAATATTTAATTATATTTTAAAGATTGCGTACCGACAGTAGGCCAGGATCTCTTCTTGAAAATTAAACTCTTCTTCTGCATGCTCACTGTACCAGGAAAGAAACGACTCCCGGACAGAAGTTGACATAGTATCGGGGCTGTAAAATTTTTGCTCGGGCATTCTTCCTACGTAATTTTGATATTCACGCACGTTGAAAAGATGCGGAAAGAACCCCTTCTTCTGCTCTGTCATTCCGAAGCACGACGGAAGCTTCGATAGAGCCATTGGTAAAAAGTTGAACGAGTCAATGACCCGCAAGTTGAGACACTTGAGAGTAATGGACATCACTTTTGATCCACATGGAATTACATCTGGTGTCAAACCTTGTTCTAATAGCCAGCTTAACACAAACTGCCCATCGAATCTAAAAAATAAAAAAAAATAATTAATTTACCGATGTGGAAAAATAAGAAAGAGAAACATTTACTTGTGAAAGATTATACTTACCCTTTCATGTTATGAGCAATAGCTGTATACCCCTTATGCTCTGGTGAATATAACCATGCACAAAAATCTTGACAGGCACTGTAACCTTTAAATATCATTTCTTCACCACCTGCGTACTGAGCGACAGCAAAGTTGACTTTATGCTCCCCCGAAGACTGGTCTGTCTCAAAATCAAAGAAAATGAGCTTTTCGGAGGAAGGCTTTGGTTCTATGGTGCGTAAGTAACACCGGTGTTCACTAGCTATGACGTAGTTATCACAACTAGGACATTTGGTGGTTCCGCATACATGCTTATCCTTTGCACATTCTCGCCGCAAAATAACCTTACAGCATTTTCTACACTGATACATCTAAAAAGAATAAATAAATAAATCAAAATAAACACTATTGGGCCTTCAAAATATGGTAACTGAAACTAGGTACGAAAAAAAGTCTTTAGAGGGACTTACCACATCACACAAGGATAGCTCTTGATTTCCGCTAGTAGCCTTATGAGCCTCGAAACAAGCTGTAGAGCGACATAACCGCTCGCAGTCCAGACACCTTATGGGTTCCCCAAGCGTGCACTGCTTCCTTAAGCAAATGTGGCAACTATCTGGGCAACGATGAGCATGAGCATTTTGATAAGGCTTATCGCAGGACTCGCAATAGAAGTGGGAGCCATAAAATCCTCTTAGATTTTTGATGACGTTAAAATGCTCCTTATGTAGATACAAGTTTATTCGCTTGCCCCGATTTGGACCTTTGTACGAAACCTAAAAAAAGGAAATATATGAAAATAAATAGCACTAATAAAATAGATATCAATACGGAAATGTCAGCATGAATGAATAAAAATATACCTTGTTCATTTCTTCTGTTGATATCACTGCAATTTGTACCCCTAAATGTTTCTCAAACTCTGCTATTTCCGCGTACGTACAGGGACCTAAAGGTACACCGGATGCAGCATGTAACTCCTTAGCCCGGTTCAACAGAGTCAGGCGATTTCGTTTTTTAAACGATTCGATAGCCGTGCGGTCATTGTCCAGGTGAGCTAATGCACAGACAATGGCCATTGCACAACAGAGTCCTTCACTGTCAGTCGGGATTGTAATGACGGACCTTTTATTAAGACAATCCACGTCCGGGTTTAACATTCTCCGTCGACCTGCTCCCACGTCTCGACGAATAGTGACCACGTCAGCTGAAAAACCGGAATCCAAAGCAATCTCGTCCTTCGATTGCAACACTTTGAGAATTGCAGCCATGACTGTTTCCAATGTGAGATCTGATACAGGCATCAGTCGTGTTGAAATGGGCTTGTCTAAACCGTCAGCTTGAATATAAATACGAATCAGATCCGTCGGCCTCAAATCTTCACTAGCACGACGAATTATCATTCTGAATAGTTCTCGAACGGAACTAATTGCTGCGACCAACGGCTTACCGCGAAGTTCCTCGGGCAACTTCTCCAGATCTACCTTAGCTCTGAAAGTTTTCTGACTCGCCTTATATTTTTCGATCCAACGCCCTTGAATCAATTCCATTTGCAATGCAGCTTCCATCTATATAAAAAAGAAAAACGTGTTACTCAAATTGTCAAAATTCCACAATTAATTTTGTTAATAGTTTACTTACATCTTGAGCGTCATCTATTTCTCTTTCATCAAATTCGGGTTCAGCATGAGAAGGACCTGGGGTATTCTATAAGGATTGAAAAAAAGAGAGTCATAAAAAACGCGGATTGCTCAATACAGTAAAACTAACTTCATAATAATCATAAAAAAAAGAGTTACCTCAAAACCCGAGCCATTTTGGTTATTCACCTTAAACACTTCTGATGCTTCAGCAAAAGACTGGGTGTCTTCTCCAATAACCTAAAATAAAAATATCGTAACATTCATGAAATCCGCTATGTGTTAAAAATAATAATAATAAAGTTTAAATAAGTATAACTCCTTACATCGTTGTCATCAATTTCGTAAAATTCTTGAGTCGGCTCTCCTATCAACTGTAAAAATAGAAAAGAGTTTTAAAATAAACAAACTCTATGAAAAAGACAAGTACATATGGAAATTAACTCAAAAATAAATTCTAAAGCTAAAGCTATTTATAAAAAGAAATGCATAGACAATTAGAAGAAAATTTTAAAATACTTACGTCGTCGTCAGAATCCCTTAGTTCTTCAGCATACTGTAAAAGAGAAAATAAAAATTAATGAACTCGCCTGAATATCTTTAAAGCTAAAATAAAATGAATAAGACAAATTTACTTACATTGCTAGAAGCTTCATCCAGTGTTCTCTTATTTCCAATAGGCATGTTGAATACTCGACAGAGGGCAAGAAAAAATGCCAACAAACTGTTGCTCAAAAATTCTGAAACTGAGATAACCAACTGAAGGAATTGGTATTTATGTGGTCTAACCTATGACGTATGTGATGTCGTCAACATGGAACTCGCCAATCCCATTAACGGGAACGACATGACGTCAGCAAGAAACAAACAGTTGTAGCGCCCTCTAACAGTCATAGTGCACATGGATTTAAATCCTGTTCACTCTTGTCTGGACTCATTGCCTGCGTGTTCATGACATGAACAACTTTGGGCAACCTTAGACGAAGGGGAAATATGTTGAGTCATTTGCTTTACATGTTTGTGCAAATCTTGGAGCCACTTGAAATAGAGCAATATCATTGCATTAGTTTTTCACTCTCATAAATACTTTAAATATGTTCGAAAAAGAACGAAACAAAAAAATTAGAGTTACTTTTTTTTTTTTTAAACACATTTATACCTTTTTTTTTTTATGAATTGTAATACTAATGTTTTAGATTGTTTTTTCCTTTCACAAACATTGTTCGAATTGAAGTACTTGAACTTAGACTTTTTTTCCTCTAAAAGTATATATATATTGTTTAAATATCCATTATATGCTTTTGTAAAAATATTGTAAGGCAATGAAAACACAAACTTATTCTGAGCAATGACATTTTATTTGGAAACTAAATATTTACATACAATCATTTTCTGTACATAAATACAAATTACAGTTGAAGCAATTATTCAAAAAATTCGAATGCATCCGCTGGGCACAGTTTCTCTCGGGCTAATCTTAATATTTTATTTAATTGAGCTTGTTTTAAAAACAGTTCGGTAAGGTACATTGCAGGCTTCATGTTCAGGAAGGGCTGTTCTTCCCATAGCTTCTCTCGAAATGATTCTGCGATATCCTCTATTTCAATTGTAAAGGCTACCGAATTGAAATCCTCAATACGATTTCCCCACAATTCCTCAGCCAATATTTTGGGCTGCTTGAGACCTTTTTCTTTCATGATGCTGCATATGATGAATTCCAACACGTTGAAAAGGTACTGGGTACCTAAACCGCTATCTAGAGATTCAGGTAGAAGGTTCTTGGCTAAAGGTGTGTCCGCGATCGAACTATAAGCCGAAAAGAAGTCCATTGCTGCAAACTGGTGGTCTAGAAGAATATTGGAGATAGGATTGTATTGGCGGATCATTTCATCCCACTGCTCTGCAGACAGTGTTAGGGATCGGGTGTTCGATTTCTCTGTTTGTGCTAAACGGGTGAACTTAAAATTCGCAAAATCAGAGCTCTCGATGGTCAGTTCATGTTCAAATAATGTTTGCAGTTCCCTGTTTGTTTGAGGCAAAGTTTTCCTTCCAAGAAGGTACGGAATCCACCAGGCGCGTAGAGTTATGCCTTCGGTCGTAGGGTAAAACTTCTCCCCGTATTTTTGAAACTTCCTTACATGAAGACTAACAGTTGACTTGTAAGTAGCTGCATACACGAAAACATCCTCTCCAATGGGAAACATCCCTTTCGGTATGTTTTTCTCCATAAAAGGTATCCCAGTTTCTTCATTTTTTGAAGATTTAGCTATTCTTTGCGGTTCTTCACTTTTTCGTTTCAGACTGTTAGAGTTCATCGTGAAATAAAATTGTAGATCTTAGTTCAAGCGCTGTGCGAAGGAAACTGATGTCTGGTGTGAGCTGGAGATCTTATATGCTTGCTGAAATGATCTCTGATTGGTCAAGTTTTCTGTGACGTAATTGATGACGTATGTAACCATTGCTTAAGCATGTAGCAAAATCTTTTGTTCGACATAAAACATGTTAGAACGTGTAGGAACGACACCAGACGTCATTAAACTCTTGTTTGACAGAAAAAACATTCAAGTCTTTCATAAATAACGTACACCTACCGAAGTCGCCATGGCATGGTTGGTAAAGCGTGCGCCAAATCATCTGTGGTTCCTTTATGCATTAGGGTCTCAGGTTCGAATCGCACCAGAAACATTTTATTTTTATTTCAAGAAAAAATAAACAAATATATATACATATTTACAAAAATGTCATAAATAATCCGATAGATGGCGCCACCATCGTTCAACCATTTAAATTAGTTTCCATTACCTCCAAAATAATCCAATAGATGGCGCCACTAATTTTTTTTCTAGCAAGCAATATTTCTCACATCTCAAAAAATATTTCTTTATTGCTCCCAGCTTTCGACAGATGGCGCCACTACTGAGAGTTGTCCATGTAAAGCTTTATTATCCTTCCCTACTAACTGCTTAGTCCGGTCTAGTGGTTAGCTCATCCTCGTTCGGAGCTAAAGGTCACGGGTTCAAATCCCAGGGAGAGCATTTTAGAATATTACCCTCGTAAATATTTCAGAATAATTTCAATAAAATAAATTAATTAAAAAAACAAATTAATTAAATTAAACCATTCAAGCTCAGACATGAATAAACATGATAAATGACGTAATACAAGATGGCGGATGATTCAAGATGGCGTCGTTCATGACGTCATAGATGACGTCATCATACCCTCGTAAAAGACGACAAGAAATCAGTGACGTCATCCTAAAAATACCCTCGTAGAAGACTACGAGAAATCAGTGACGTCATCCTAAAAATACCCTCGTAGAAGACTACGAGAAAAATCCAAGATGGCGGACGACCACGCCCCCTTCAGGACTGTTGAGTTGTTTTCCTCCTTCTGCCCCTATAGTGGCCTACTTACTACTCCCGAGTAACATAGGCTATATTTTAACCGACTTCAAATGTAGCATGAGACGATTTATTTGCTTAAAAAAAAAAAAAATAGCAGTCTTTGTATTTGTGTATGTTCTACTGTAGCACCTAAACTATTTATCCGACTTTCATGAATAAGGTGTCAATTGATTCGGTATTATGGCCCAAGTAACGTACGCTATCAATCGACTTCAACAATAGGAGGAGTTGATTTTACCTTGTAAAACTCTATTTTAAAGGATTTTTTTAGCGTGGGTTTTAAACAAATTTATTAATAACCCGACTAAGGGAACAAAGGGTAAGAAACAAGTTTGGTGTTGATTACTATTATAGTCTTATTAAGTAAAATCAATCTTTTGTTGTTTAAACTTTCTATCAGCTTCATGTAATAGCAATAAATTAAGTTTACCATTCTTGTATATCAAACTAAAATGCTTACCGTAAATTACTCACGCTGTTATTTTTTCCATCTTAGATTAAAACGGAAAATATTTAAATAAAACAAAAGATTAAAAAACTGAATCCCGACTACGGCAAAAAAACCTAAAAGATAAGAAACAAGGTAGGTGCTGTTTAATATCATCGTCCTATTGAGTAAAACCAGTAATTTGATAGGTTAGATATTTCTATTTATTTAGTTCTATTGAAATCCTCTGTCACTTTCGCATTAATAACATTATAATTCAATTCATATACCGTAGTCGTGCGGTATAGTAGAACTGTAGTTGAGAACGCACGACAACGGCATTTGAATTGAATTATAATGTTATTAATGTAAAAGTGACAGAGGATTTCAATAGAACTAAATAAATAGGAATATCTAACCTATCAAATTACTAGTTTTACTCAATAGAACGATGATATTAAACAGCACCTACCTGTTTCTTATCCTTCAGGTTTTTTTTTTTTGCCGTAGTCGAGTTTCAGTTTTTTAATCTTTTATTTTTTAGAGCTACAACTTCCGAGGGAGTGCTCCAAACCTCTTCTCTCCTACCATTATCAAAGACAAGTAGAATGCATCTTTAAGACTGCAAATTAGAAAAAATTCTTGTTGCGGGCCCTAGAATCACTCCTCCACGTCACATCACAAAAAGAGCGCATTGAACTCCGTTTTTAGCACTACAATTTCAGAAAGAAATCCGCCGGACAACCCCCGAACCATCCTCCTCTGAACATTATTGGACATAATGTTTGCGTTTTGAACGTTTCAATTTCGAAAAACGGGCGTGGGAGAGGGAGTCGCACCCGAGCGCATAATATTACGAAAGAGTTAGAATGCATTTTTAAGATTACAAATAAAGAAAAATTTTCTGGGATATGGACCCTCAAATATCTCCTCACTCTAACATCATCAAAAAGATCGCCTAAAACTGCATTCTTAGAGCTACAAGTTCGAAAAATAGACAGGTGAGCGACACCGAACCTCTTCATTCCTAACATAACCAAAGATCGTCTAAAATGCGTTTTTAAAACTAAAAATTTCGAAACATTTCCGGGGGAGAAACCCCCGGACTCCCTTTACTTCGGAGTTAATACTATGCTTAAGGGTTGTTCATATCACTTCCTTTTAAATCAGAAATCCTATACAGCCGCCACAGAACAAACAGTACTTACAGAAATACCACTTTGAGGCGACGATTATGCATACATTTGTTGAGAAAAAGGCTGTAACCTTCTCAATAATTTTTACTTATGATAAACTTGTGTCGCCTAGTAAAAATTCCTTAAAAAATGCTCTGCTGTGAGCAATAAGATGCTTTACTGTGTGTCTGTAAATTCATCGGTCGGCCGATAAGATAACTTTGTTGAATAACTGTCCAGGACCTTCTAAGGCCCTAACAGCTGCCTGTAATAATAGTTTGTAGGGGACAATGAACACGTAAAAGCAGGGCCGCCTCCAGGGGTGGCGTAGAACCGTGGCTGCCAATTTTAATTTAGGGATGAACAAAGTAAAAAAAAAAAAAAAGAAAACCTTCTCAGTATTTAAAAAAATTAAATAGAAGTAACAAAATACCAAGTGACAAAATCCCGTGACAAAAAATATTTTCTCATCAAAATTTTGAAAGAAAATGCAACCCTTGAATATTAAACCTTTAAGTATTATTTAGGAACATCCACGGTTCTTTATTATAATTCACCTAACTAAAGGCAGCTGAAATTTTTCAAGACATTCTGACAAATTAAAAAAAAAAAAAAAAATCAACCAAAAAAAGTATTCAGTACATAGTAAAAACCTATGACAAATTTTAATTTAATACAATGAATGAATAGCTGGATAATAATGGCGGTTTCAATAGGGGCCGTCGAAGCATGTTTTAAATAGAAAAAAAGTTAAAATGCAGTAAGGGAGATTTAAAACATTGCAACGTAATGAATACTAAGTGTTTCAATGTATAAAACGAAAGTAAAATAAAACTTTATTAAGCTATTCTAGCTGGAGGATATTTAAAGTAAAATTAAGTTGGAATAAGATCTGGTGTCCCTGAAAAGTACCACATCAGTCCAAAATGCTGAAAAATATTTTAACGAATCTCAAACTCTTTATTTTCAAACAACTTCAAACATCAGGTTGGAAATTTAAAATTTCACTATGAAAAAAACAAAGACCAAAATGATCTCGGAAAAGATATACTGGGGGAGGTTTTTCCCATAAAATTTGTATCAATAATTTAATAAAAAGATAGAGACTTAGCAAAGAATGCGAAAGGGAGAGACATCCTCTAGCCTTACCCTTCATTTTACACCTTCAAGGTAGATTAGAAACATGTTTAAAACTTCTATTTTGAAAGAGTGCAGGGGACGTTTCTAAATCGGAACCCAGTCCCATCTCATATCGCCTATCGTTATCAAAGATGGCCTACAATTCGTATTGCACATAAGACCTTCAGAAACTGACTTTAGGGGGGGGGGAACAATTGATAGGGGGTAACAAACTTTTTGAAGAACTTCAATTTCAAAAAACATAGCCCTCCCCCCAAAGATCGTCAATTGTCACCTAAATTGGCACTTTGGGAACTTCAATTGAGAAATTTTGCCCTGATAGAATTCCTGAACGCCCTTCTCCCCCTAGTGTTTCAAAACAATGCTTACGCATACGTTTTAGAGCTCTGATTTTGAAAAGGTTTTGGGGGAATTCTCCAAATACCCCCTCCCGCAAACATCGCCCAAGATCATTTCATAAGTCTAGCAATGCGTTTTTGAAGCTATAATTTTGAAAATTTTCCGGGGGAGTGCCCCCGAACCCCCCTTCCCCCATCATCAGCAAGAATTTTAATTTTTACTATGCAGGTGTTCGTATTATTGATTCTTTTTCTCCACATTCGTAAACGCAGTTATCCTAATTTGAATACTCAAATTCTAACGGTGACTCCCCACTAAAACTAGAAGATGTATCCGCTGTATCTTTTATATCTGAAAAAAAAAAAAAAAAATTAAGGACGGTGGGAGCGTCTTCTCTGCAAGGAGCAAGTCTTAAGGGGCCGGTTGGCCTGTAAATGCCAGGGCCGGTTCATGTTGCCCCATCCGCCACTGTGTGAGTTTCTCAACACGTTAACTTTTTCCAATAAAAAATATAAAAAAATCATCTTATTATTAGTTGACATTTTTTAATTTTTTACAGAAAAGATATTTAAGTAAGTGCACAAACTAATGATCAGCAACGGAAAAAAAAATCAATTTAAACTGAATGAGTTTTATATTTACATTTCATAGAAAAATGTCAAGGCTGTTTCCTAACTTATCTACTTCGAAAAATTATGAAGATGTTTTTAAACTTACATGTTATCAACTAATAATAAAAAAGAAAACAAAATACACCTTTAAAAATTTTACTTCATAAAACTTTTTACAAAACTTAAGAAAAACAAAAGTTATCTTGAATTTTGAAGCAATGTTTGGCAGATTTACATGCTGACAATTTCAATTTTTGAACAGGTCGTATTGAAATGGGCCGCGCCGAAATGGGTTTCGCGCTGATATGGCCGCGCCAAAACGGCGGCGCCGAAACGGCCGCGCCGAATAGTTTCATTCCGACCTCGGGTGTTCCCGACTTCGTTGTCCGTGCAACCAAACACAACCAAAGGTAAATTACAGCTATTTTTCATACGCCAATTTCGTAAATTTTCTGGAGACGATCCCCCCACCCCTTCCTCTGATGTCACCAAAGACAGACTATAAAATGCGTTGTTACGACTAGTAAATTTCGGTATCTTTTACTTTCTTCAAAGTTGAAACATGCAAATTGCTCTTCAGGGGCGGCACATTAGGTCTTAGCTCACGGGCGACCGACACCCTAGGATCGGCCCTGGTCCCGAAGGATTGACCAATTAAACAGTTTTATGCTGTCGAAAGGGGCATAGCAAAAAGGAAGTCCCCTTTGCTTGAGTCAGAAGGGGTCCGTCCGATTTGCTCTTAGAAGTTATATACTTCGGACAGAAGACGAAACTTAAAACTACAGAAGTGCAGCTGGTAAAAAGAAAAATTTATCTGGCTGATTCTTCCAACGCCCCAAAGAATAGACAACTGCTCATTTAGGAATGGATTTTCTTGGTTATATGTTTGAATTTGGTTTCAAAAATAGTGTATGAATCAAGACTAGACCATCGTAGTCTTAATACACAAAACAAAACATAAAGCAGATATTTTAGCTGTATACTGTAATTATCAAAAATTATAAACGTGCATCTGTTATGCATTCGTTTTTGTTTTTTTTTTTTTTTTTATAAATTGTTTAAAAAAATGCATAAAACTTTGTTGAAAGCACTTAAGTAAATAAAAGCAAACGATTTTTATAGGTTTGGTTAATTTAAAAATTTGGGGCCCCCATTAAATTCGTGGCCCAAGCGCTCATGTGCCTTTGTACACTAGGACGGGTCACTGTGAAACAAAAAGTCATATTTAACAAAATTTATGATATATACTCGCATATATATAGGTAACTGATTAATATTTCTAATCATGATGTATATGACAGGTCTATTGGAAAAAAATAAGATACAATTTCGGGGCCTATGTCAAAGCGGGGCCTGTGGGATATAATTTGCCCTCTTTTTGTTTAGGCAAGAGGCACTGAGAAAATATTCATTCTACATAAAAAGACAACTTTTTATTTATCTAAACCATGACATAAGGCAGGTCTGGCGAAAAAAAACGAATTAAAATTTTGGGGCCTATGGGGGTTACGTTACTACAATAATTACTATTTACAGAATTCGTAACACTGCCCCCTTCCTAAGGACTGCACGTCCCGGGCAGTACAATCCCCAGAAAGGGTGCCAAACTTCTATCACAAGTTCACAAATACACACATTAAATAATAACCAGTAATGCATAGGAAACACAATAATAACAAGAAATATTACTAAACATTAAAAGCAAAAAAATTATCTACAACTTTTATGTTATCAAACATGGTTGTTTACGTAATACTCATGAGCTATGGCCATAATATGGGGCTAACCGATCATAATGTACAACCCTAGGTTTTGCATTAGGTGATTTTTGGATCCTCACTACGACGTCATTCACTCGGTTAAGAACTTTATAGGGTCCATCCCAATGCGACTGCAATTTGGGTGAAAGACCTTTCCGTCGGATGGGATTCCATAACCAAACCTTGTCGCCTTCGTTGAATTCATGTCCAGTAGACCTTGTGTCGTATCGGGTCTTCATCTTCTCCGCCGCGATGTTGATCGAGGCCTTCGAGATAGGAAGGCCATCCAACTAGCAAATGACGTCATCGTTCGTCGATCCACAATGATATTGGGAAGTGAGCGCTTTGATTAGTATTTTGGTTTAATTAAACTATTTGGTTTATTTATTATTGTCTTCTACTATTTTAGTAGCATTAAAACTTCTACTTTTTCATTTGAAAACATAAAAAGGAACCAATAATCATACATTAAAAAATACACTGAGCTTAATTCATAGTATTTCACATAAAAACATTTATAAGTCTTACAAATTATTCAAATAACTAAACACGATTTTATTTTACAATCTTGTAAAAACAAAGTGATAAATAAACATAGTTTTATTTTTCATTTGAAATTTTTTTTAACCCTAATCGCATTTTAACTACTCGTATATTGTATTGAAACATTGAGTCTTAAGAAGTATTCAAATAAATAAACTTTCATTTTACAATTACATCAAAACAAAAAATAATTTTACCATTGTATTTGAATAAGAATAAAATGAAATTTTAAAATATAAATAAACATTTTTACTAAAGTAAACGAGAAACATAACTGCAATATGTTTCAAAGACATAACATCAAATTAAAATACATAATACCAGATTATTAATGTTAACTTAGCTTAGCAAATTTATGCTTTTAAAAAGACATGAATGTTTGGGTGCCATCCCCCAAAGTAAACGGTGCCCTACCTCCTTCAATTATGAAAACTTCAAGAAAAATACCCCCATAAACATCTCCCCCATCTCCCTTAAAATTTCAAGGGCACAGTTATTTATAACTATAGCCGTTGAAAAAGCTATCATTATTATGAGACTATGATTCTACCCCTCCCCCCTTCGGTGGGCACTCTCGAAAAGTTACACAGGAATTCAACTTGAAAAACGTTAATTAAAGAATGAATTATACAACATCATGAATACTGTATGTTGTACATCAAAAAAAAAAAAGTATTCAATATCAAAGCAGCCTTTTTTTTTTTTTAAATTGGAATTTGGCTACTTTTCCATTTTCAGCTTTTTCTGCTGCTAATGATTCTTGTGTAGTGGGGGGGGGGGGGGCTTTAATAGTTCATCATTTTAGGCTTTTGAAAAATTATTTTAAAGAGCATTAATTGATGACAAATAACCTTTTTCAAAAAACTTCTCATAGAATGACCATTTTATCAACTTTCTTCAATACTTAAAACTTCATATATGTTAAATTTAGATCAACATTTTGCTGAGTAGGCTCTTTTAGGAATTCAGTGTGACATTTTTGTGACAGGAGGAAGGGAGAGGATAACAAGAAGTGTGACATCATGCGTTGTTTATAACAATATGCTCATGTTGAACAGCGTTACATGTAACAAGGAGGGGGGGGGGTATTCAAAATTTTGCAACATCCTTTATGGACAGCCTCTTAATTCAATTTATGTTACAGTTTCAGAGTTCCTGAAAGCTTTTTAACAGAAAACCCCAAGGAGTTCAAAAATTATATAGTTCAAGACATTTTGCCTTTTTTAAGCATAACAAACAAGCATAGAGCATTTGGCAAAAACACGTTATATCCACTGCTAAAAAGTAATCTTTCGCAAGCCCAGAAATCATGACTCAACCGTTAACTCAACCACAATTTGTACATAAATATCATAAAACTTAAAGACAACAGTGCCAAAAAAAACATATTTTTTTTTTAATTTGCGCACAGAACCAGCTTGTTTGAATAACATTGCAGGGGCGTAGTTGGGGGAAAATGTTTGAGTATCGAACCCACCACCTCCGGCGTTCAAAGCTAATCTTCTTACCTCAGAACTACGGAAGCCCATCAAGGAATGTTTTTTGATCAAAATAACACATGCCAGTGTATAAAACAATTTAATCGAAACCGAAAATATAAGATTAGTTCAGTCAAAAGCCTGTTTCAATAAACTTGTTTACATATTAACTGAATATCAACACCAAGTTACGTTGCTTCTGATAGCAACAAGTATATTCGCGGAAAATTTTGACACGTGTATATTGTCAGCTTGGAAAATCCATTTCGAATAAATGCGTGTACAAGGTTGAAAAAATAAAGAAATAAAAAGTTGCAAGTTAACCGTTTCAAATATTAAAGCAGTATGCTGAAATTACAAATTACAGACAAAGATATCAGAAAAGAAACTGACAATTGTTTGTGTAATGGAGGAAAAGTTACCTTAACTGCATGAAGCATAAAATGTTAATTTATTTATCTGAGAAAAGTACTTACCTCCGAACTTCAAAATTTATTCCATGAGGCGCCCGATTTTTTTCTTCTCATGCAGGTTGTTCGGTAGCGCAAATCGCTGACTCCCTTTCACTTAGCAGACACTCAGACACTTACAAGACTTTTTATATATATATATTTTTTAATTGCTTCTACATTCCGGTACGTTTAAAGGATGAGATAAATCCAACAGTATTGTGTTCAAGAATGTGCATCCGAAGTTACATATTTCCTATTTCATCTATTTCAACCAGAGAAAGCAGCACTACTGTGTGCCTGCAAACTGCACTGCTTTCAAAGTTTCGCGCCAAGTTCAAAGATCGACGACTGGTGGCGTAACGAAGCGGGGGGGAGAGGAGTTGTCTGGCCTGTTATCACGTGGGTCTCGTGTTGATTCGCTCTCGTGCGAAGTTATGAACGTCTTCCAACCGGGCCTGGAGATCCTGGATGTACTCCTCAGGCGATGCAGGCGCATCCGGAGGACGACCGAAGACGAGATCACAAGGTAGCCGAAGCTCTCGTCCAAAGAGCATCTGAGATGGGGCAAATCCGGTAGTCTCGTGGACAGCACTGCGGTAGGCCAGCAGGAACAAAGGTAGCTTCTTGTCCCAATCCTGTTGATTTCTGGATACCATAAGCGAGAGATTGTTCAGAATTGTGCGGTTAAATCTCTCCACCATGCCGTCCGATTGTGGGTGTAGTGGTGTTGTCCTAGTTTTCTCAATTCCGAAAATTTGACATAGGCCCTTAAACATAGCAGAGATGAAATTCCTCCCTTGATCGGAATGAATCTGCAAAGGTGTTCCATATCTCGAGATCCAATGTTGGACTAGAGTCTCTGCTACGGTGGTAGCTTCTTGATCTGGAATGGGATATGCTTCCGGCCGTTTGGTGAAGTAGTCGATGGAAACAAGAATGTATTTGTTCCCATCAGCAGTTCTTGGTAGAGGACCCAGGATGTCGATCCCAATTCGTTCGAAAGGAGCTCCAACGTTGTACAGATGTAGCTTCCCTCTGCTTCTCTTCTTCGGTCCTTTACGAGCAGCACAGGCGTCACAAGAATGGCACCACTTCTCCACGTCATCCTTCGCCTTGCTCCAGAAGAAGCGCTCCCGAACTTTATTGAGGGTTTTCAACACACCAAAATGTCCTCCAGTCGCACTACTATGTATTTCTTTCAGAATAGCTGAAATCCTTGATCGGGGAAGTAGTAACTGCCACCTAGATGTTTTGCCGTCGTCAGATTCCCATTTTCGGTGTAGCACGCCGTTCCGTAAATGGAGCGAGTTCCATAAAGCCCAGTATCTTTTTGTTGCAGGACTGAAGATGGAAACGTCCTGCCAGCTAGGTCGCAGACTGTCACTTTCCATGAACTCCAAAATTGGTTTTATGTCGGGGTCTTCAAGTTGATCTTTTCGAACTTGGTCGTCTCTCCATGGATCAGGTTCTGATGAAATTGGAGTCACTGTCACCTGATAGGCGTTAGGGCTAGTCGTTCCATACTGTTTCTCGATTCGGGAACAATAGTGGCAGTTCTCAGGACAGAGTCTCCTTGATAAAGCGTCAGCATTACCGTGAGATAACCCTTTTCGATGCTTGATCTCCATGTCGTATTCCTGGAGCCGCTGTATCCATCTGGCTATCTGGCCTTCCGGATTTTTGAAGTTCAAAAGCCAAGTTAATGAGGCATGATCTGTCCGAAGCAGAAATTTTCGGCCGTAGAGGTAATGATGGAAGTGTTCTACAGCTTTCACTATGGCCAGTAACTCCTTTCTGGTGACGCAGTAATTTCGCTCCGACTTTGATAAGCATTTGCTCCAGTAAGCGATGACATGTTCATTTCCGTCAATTTCTTGGGATAAAACAGCTCCGATGCCCCACGTTGGGCGCCAAATTGTAACGGATTCGGTGCGACTTCCACTTTCTTGAAATGAAGACACAGTTCTTGATAAAAACACAGGAAATTTATTTACACTATGTACAGGAAAGATCGTCAACAACTGCTAAATTATTCATCAGCAGTTAAGCAATTATCACACAACACCGTAAACTCAACGTTTACACACGTACTTCCAAATACGAAAACAACACAGCGAAATGCCTCGCAATAAACAGAGCAAAAACGCTCTCAGTTCGAAATCTCAATCGAAACTCTCCTTTTTATCACGCAGGACGCTATAAACATCGAAGAATTTTCCACAACATTCTTACCTCTTCTCGAAATGCGTAGACCGTTATCAAATTTTATCAATGAAAAGAAAAGAAAATAGGGGATCGTATACTTTAGCCGAATGAAAAGGGGTTGTATATTCATTACGGGAAACAATTTACAGGTTACGTTACTACAATAATTACTATTTACAGGATTTGTAACAAATATGAATATCAACCCCTTCTGCAAGTTTTCCGGATTTTTCGCATGCAATGAATGTAAGGGAAAAAAACGGAAACGAACAAGTTCACACTAGCCAAGGGCACTCACTTTGGCTCCCTCCCCCCTCTAACTTAACTATCACAGGTGCTATGAATTCAAAGTCAATTATACATTATTTGCTGTAAACTTCTTTGATAGGGAACATTTTAATATAATTAAGATTTTGATGCAATCTGCAAATTGTTATCAATTATCAGTTCATTCAGGCAAAATTAAAAAGGCCAAAAAAAAAAAAAAAATTAGAGCTCTGAATATATTATTATCATTAGCATACAAATGAACTCACACCTATTAGACTATAAAGATTTAGTACAGTTAAGGAGTGACACAAGCTAGGAGCATAAAACAATCGAAATGGAAAAGCTTACAGTTCCTGGAGCCGATGACTACTGATTGCGAGTAGTTGGTGGTAGCCAAACGTATCATTTTAATTTTTTCTAGGAAATGGGGGGGGGAGGGAGTGTGCAAAGGCTGAAACTGGTCGCTCAAATTCTCACGAGCCCCACAGAGCATAGGAGCAGTGACTCAACATCTTTCCACCCATCTTTTCCCCTTTTTATTTTATTTTTTTTATAAAACTAAAAACTGAGACAGATGAAGGTGAAATTAAATTAAATGAAAAGGATTATAAAATCTTCAACATATTGTTCAGAGAAAACCAATAAATTAAAACATCAACAACATAAGAGAAGCGCACTCAGATTGTATTTCATTTACTATTCTCAAGAATATAAAAAAAAATCAACAGTCAAAGAAACTCATTTTGAAACAACATGTATTATCTACCATGTTAAAATCTGTTCTGCGTCTCTTTCAATGTGAATTTATTGCGAATGTTTACAGCAAGCAGAATTTTCCAAACATAACAACAATACAGACGTAAATTAAGATTCAGAAGAAACCCTACGAAAACGGAAATATTTCACAACACAAAAAACAGTAAATCGTGAAATTAAAACGAACTAAAACTTTAAACAGCAATATTTCGCATTGCAATTTCTACCTCACCATTTAGTCCAGTCAATAGGTAGAAAAAAACGGGCTTGCCTTACAAAAAATGGGGTCAAAGATTTTATTTTTTAAATTTGTGTATACTAGTGCCAATATGAAAAAACCAAGTTATCCAACACGAAAGACCTCGGGAGAACTTTTGGGGGCCGAAACCCCCCAAAAATTTGTGACTTTTTGTAGTATTTTCAAAATATCTCAAAAATGGTTAAAATTACAAAAAAACTTCCAATGCAAATGTTAAAGAGGATTAAATTTCCTTCAACTTTTGTCATTACAACATTTTTGTAGCATGAAAAGCAAGCGAGTTAGAGCTTCTTGAAAGTCATACTTTTTCTGAACCCCTTCAGCGAAGTGCGTGAAAGCGCATCGGATAACGGAGGAAAAAAGGAGAAACGCCGGCAGTCTGACCTTGGAAATCATTTGTCTTTCACAGCTGAGGGTAAATGCCTTGTTCCCTTTAATTTAAACAAAACACCCCCATTCCATCCCCCCCCCCTTTTTTTCTCCAAATGAGATGAATCGACTCAATAGCTACTCATGTTGGTCACTTCAGGGTTTGAGCGAGAGTATGTTTTATCAATTTGTGTGTTCTGAATTACAATTTTTTTCCTAGAAATGATTACGCCTGACCAAGGTGTTTTTTTTTTATTATTATTATTATCATTATTATTTGCGAAATCAGTTTGCATGAATGCGAAATAAAGATTGTGAAGGAGAAAGGAACAGAAAATCTTCAAAGATGCAGCGCAAAACGGCAAAATGAAGAACATCAGCGTTTTTTGAAGTTCTTAAAAGAAGTGACAATTCACACTGCCTGTCACAAATGCCATATCAATGAGCAATCAATCTCTTCCCTTGAAGTAATGGTTGAACCTAACATGTTAACTAAATTCCTTAAGAAAGATTTCTGGCAAATTATAACAAAAAGAATTGTCTTATTCTACTTCTTGAGACATATTTCGAAGAGTGTGGTATTGAAGTCAGGCAGACTCAAGATGATGCCGACTCACTCACTTACTGCTTTTTCAAAGGCAAAAGAAATTGAAAAGGTTTTTATAGTGAGCGAGAGGACAGATGACAGCTTTAGGACAGCCTTTCAGCAACTTGTTCTTTTTAAAACCTGGAAGAGGGAATGCTTGTGATTTGTTTTTTCCCCACTAAATCTTCCTAAAGTTTGACCCCAGCAATATTCTTTTCATCCATGCGTCTAGTGAGTGTGATACGACTTCGGCAATCTTTGGCCAAGGCAAAATTAAGTTGTACAAAATAGTCAAAAAAAAAAAAAGAAAAAGAAAAAAGAAAAAAAAAAACCTCCTGAAATTAAGGAAGCTATTGAAGTATTTATGGACCCAATCTGTCATCATGATGCCTTCCTTAGCTGCAGCTGGAGAAAACATTTTGCAAATATTATACACAGGTGACGTAAAGTATTTGAACCTATCTTTGGATACTTTGCAATTTAATCTTTTTATAAAACTAGTATACAGGGCTAAGATAAATCTCTGCAGGGCTACCTCCAACGTGCGGGGAGGGGGGGGGATGCTGGACGTTATCACTCATATCGGTTCTACCACCAAATTCAAAGTTGGTTGGGCAACATAATTGATCCAGAGAAATGGGGTTGGGAACGCAGGACGCAAGGTCTAATGCATGTTGACACGAAAAGAGATTCAGTTACTCAGAATCTTTTGAAGATTGTACCTTGTACCTGCAAGAAAAATTTTACTGTAGCCTGTTCTTGTCACAAGGCAGGTTTAAAATGCTCCAGCACGTGCAAACACTGCAGTGGCACAAATTGTGAAAATGTTGCAGAAATTTCATCTTTGGATGAGACTGCTGAAGAAGATAATTTGTTCCAGGAGCTTTTGACCGCAACAAGGAGATGAACAATTAAAGGACCAAAGCTTTTTTCTACCCCCTACAGATTCTGGGAGGGGGCCGTTTTGAAGGTTCAGGGAGAACCTGAACCTTCAAAACGGCTTCGAAGAAGATAAACAGCGTATTTTGTTATTATTTCTCTATTTGCTTTAAGGTCGAATGAATCTCTCTGTAATTTAGATGTATGTATTAATCTTCTACAGTTGGATTTTCATTTTGTAAGGTAATTCTTTTGGGTTTTTCATGCCTCAAAAAGTCAGTTTCTGCAGAATTTTTTCAAAGTGTTCATTACGTATTACTATTGTACCTTTCTTTATTCATTTTTATGTCTATTGTTTGCTTATTATCACCCTAATATTTATTCATTCACATTTATATTCGAATATTGCATTTTCGCTTGTAATAGAATAGATGGTACGAATTATGTGCTTTAAATGAATGAGAAGATTTTGTAATTCAATTACAAACTGCAATATAAATCATATGTTATTGGAGTCTGACTGAAGACTATCTCTGTCAGACTAGAAATATTAGTTCGTGAGCGGTGGGGGAGGGTTTATTATTATTATTGTATCAGAGCATAGGATGCATGACTGTGTTGATTGTTTGCTTATTAGCTGCCTAATATTCATTCCTTCACATTAATATTTAAAAATCGCGTCTTTGTTTGCAATAATTAGATTAGAATGTACGAATTATATCCCTCAAATGAATGTATATATTGTGTAATCCAGTTACAAATAACAATATATCATCTATTATTGGAGTCTGATGAAGACTACCTTTGTCAGATCAGAAAAATTAGTTCGTGAGCAGTGGGGTAGGTTTTTTTTAAAATTATTATTGCATCGTCGTATGAGCTTTAAATGAATGCGTATGCGTATATATGTATTTCAGTTTCATAATACATCGTTTATTTTTGGAGTCTAGTGGGAACTAATCTGTCAGCCAGAATTGCTACTGTGTCCAGCGCGAGGGGGGGGGGGGGTGAGCAAGAAACTCAAACTACTCAAGATGTCGATAAACTCTCCTGAAACTTAAGTTTCTATTCAAGTTCTAATAATTACGACGCCTTGCTTTCGCTGTGAAAGCTTTTTTTTTCGGAGTAAAGAAAAATGACCTATTTTCAAAGAGCTATAGCAAGCTTGTAATTTGTGCTACAAAAAAGTTGTAAATTACAAAAGTTGTAGGAAATTTTATGTTCTTTAAACTTTATATTTAAAACTTTTTTTCTAAGTTGAACCATTTCAGAGATATTTTGGAAAAAACAAAAAAAGTCATAAATTTTTGTGGTTTTTTCGGCCCCCAAAAGTTCTCCCGGGATCTTTCGTGTTAGATAACTTGGTTTTTCCATGTCGGCACAAATATGTACAAATTAAAAAAATAAAATCTTTGACCCCATTTTTTGCAAGGTAAAATGTATCTATTGACTGGACTAATTTAAAGGGGCGGCTCTGTTTACATTTTACTCGGGGTTGCTATAATGTCTCCAGGTTACCATGCTGTTTAATAGAAACGCGCTCGTTTTTATTTCTCATTTCGCCAATAATTGGTTTTGTTCGGCGATCCTAACCGGTCGACCACTGAGTAACCGGTTGCTAACCGCTGCGTTCTATCATCACCGGTTACCGTATTAATATGAAGCACGTGATCATTACATGTCACGTGATCGATTAACCGGTAGCTACCAGTTGAGCTCGACGAACGCAAGCATTCCCCCGCGTTCGACGAACCTCACCGGTCGACCGGTTACTAACCACAGCGTTCTATGATCAACCGGTTACCATTCTAAGCAGTTGAATGGAGCACGTGATCATTAGCTGTCACGTGGTTAACTAACCGGTAGCTACCGTAACGTAAGCGTTGAGAGCGTTTCAAAATTCGCCGCCGGGAACATTGGGCGCCGAGCATTTTGGACGCCGGTAACATTGGGCGCCGAGCATTTTAGGCCCCAGGAATACTGGGCACAATATGCTTGGCGCCCAAAGTTCCCCGGTGCCCAAAGTGCTGGGCGCCCAAAGTACTCGGCGCCCAAAGTGCTCGGCGCCCAAAGTTCCCGGCGCCCAAAATGCTCGGCGCCCAAAGTTCCCGGCGCCCAATATGCGGCGTCCAATAGTTGGCGCCCAATCTTCCTAGACCGTGTTAATTTTGCCTGAATGAACTGATAATTGATAACAATTTGCAGAATGGACCAAAATCTTAATTATATTAAAATGTTCCCTACCAAAGAAGTTTACAGCAAATATTGTATAATTGACTTTGAATTCATAGCACCTGTGATAGTTAAATTAGAGGGGGGAGGGGAGCCAAAAGTGAGTGCCCTTGGTTAGTGCATTCTTGCACCCTTTGAACTTGTTCGTTTCCGTTTTTTTTCCCTTACATTCATGGCATGCGAAAAATCCGGAAAACTTGCAGAAGGGGTTGCTATTCATATTGTATTGTAATTAACTCTGAATTTGGAGCACTTCAGAAGCGATTGGTAGTTGGGGGAAAGGGTTCCAAACATAACAACAATACAGACGTAAATTAAGATTCAGAAGAAACCCTACGAAAAACGGAAATATTTCACAACACAAAAAAACAGTAAATCGTGAAATTAAAACGAACTAAAACTTTAAACAGCAATATTTCGCATTGCAATTTCTACCTCACAATTTAAAGGGGCGGCTCTGTTTACATTTTACTCGGAGTTGCTTTAATGTATCCAGGTCACCATGCTGTTTAATAGAACGAGCTCGTTTTTATTTCTCATTTCGCCAATGTACTGTAATTAGTTTTGTTCGGCGATCCTAACCGGTCGACCACTGAGTAACCGGTGCTAACCGCTGCGTGATCATTAGATGTCACGTGATCGATTAACCGGTAGCTACCAGTTGAGCTCGACGAACGCAAGCATTCCTTGCGTTCGACGAACCTCACCGGTCGACCGGTTACAGACCGCAGCGTTCTATGATCAACCGGTTCTTTTCTAAGCAGTTGATTGGAGCACGTGATCATTAGCTGTCACGTGCTTAACTAACCGGTAGATACCGTAACGTAAGCATTCAGAGCGTTTCAAAATTCGGGAGTCAAGGTTGGCTTCCTTTTGGGGGACCCAGAGTCCGCCCCTGATGAGAGCAGAGACTACACAGTTTCATTTGTTGAAAGCCAGGTCTTCTCCTTTTTTGTTTTGCTTTGAATTTAATAACAAAAGTATTTTGATAGTTTGCTGTCTCCAAAGTTTTACTGATTTCCCCCTTTTTTTGCTGCTCAACGGTGCAACAAATGCAGTATGCTTTTCCAACAGTTCTATTGCTGCTTTTTCCAGTGATATAAAATTCATCGAAAAGAAATAAATTTAAGAGAAAATGAAATTTCTATTCAATTTTAAATTTGCGGAGATCCCATTGAAGATTTCAAGGGCTTATGGGAAGGGCTCTTCCCATGACGTCATCTCACAGGTTATTAAACGCTTACGGGAGAAAAGAGAGTTGTTGTTCGCCATTTTGGAGAGGTCCTCGGAAATTGGACCTATTTCACATACTTGTCACAATCTGCCGCCATCCATCCCTTGCACCTCTTTCAAAACATTACCGTTCTTAATTTATTAAATAACCCATTTGGACGGACCGAGGTAGGTGCCTATTTTTATATTTTTGAGAAATATTAAACTGCTTATGTAAATTATATTGCGGCTTCAAGCTGAGTTGAAAATACTTTTGCACCAACTTTTTTTTTGTTTTTGTTTTGATTTTTCCTCTATTTTTAAATATTAGTTGAGTACAGTTATGTTGATACAGCTCTTATTTATTGCCAGAAATTGTTTAAGCAGTCAAATACTTTTGTGTTAACAAAGCTTCATACTGCGCAATTCAAGCTTTGTTTTCATCCGCTCTTTTGTTTTTGTTATTATTTGAGATAGAGTATGAAAGTGCATTCGCATGCTCGGACTACCGAAATTATTTGATTTTCTGCTATAAATACTTCATGTCTTGTACTTCAGTACGTGCGATCTTCAGTTTGTTGTGTTTTCATTGTATGATCCTTTCACCATATTAGGCTTACGTTGTCATTGAAATCCTCATATAGTGAAACGAGAAATAATTCGAATTTCAAGTTAGTACACATTTGATGATACATTTTTATGAAGGTTATTATATTTTTTTGATTGATTATGTTGTAATTATAATGCTATAAAACTTTAAACTGTCGTTTCAAAGATCTTCACACGCCCATCAGATTAGTTGGCATTTGTGTTAAAAATGCTTTGCGTGGTGCATTTTTATTTGAACGAAGAATTTACCTATTGTATTGCTTAAACGGCTTTTGAAAAGATCCGATAAAGTGAAATTTATTTCCGGCGTGATGTGTTTGTTCACTTAAATTTTTGATTTTTGTTAACGATTTCAAATTTTCGTACGTTTTGTGATCAAGTAAGTTATTGTAGTCGATATTTTATCAATTCACGACATCGCATTTTCAATCTATGTGTTTTTGTAATATGTGAACAAAACTATTGGTTTGTGTTGACAGATGGTAAATACTGCATGATAATTCTACTGTGTTGCCTAATCTGTGTTTAATGTAATACTGAAAATAAAATGTTAATTGCATCAATGTAACGCTTCTAGAAATTTTAATTCTTAATTTCAAATGGTTTATTTATCAGATGAAGTATAATTTAATTCAGGTGGTGAAATTTTTGCAATGTGAAAAGCTTGAACAATATATAGCAAATGCAATAGTGAAATTATTTGCATACTATTAAACTTTTTATAAATGTTTCCCTAATATTTAATATCTATATTTTTGAAGTAATTTAATTTTTGATGATCCATTTGCAATTATAAAAATGATTAGATTTTCCTGGACTAATCCTTTCCCTTGCAAATGTTCAACAATCACAGACCAAAATAAACTGAAACTTTTTTGCAAACTAAAATAATCTCTTTAACATTTTCTGCAATAAGTGCTGTACTCAAGTTTTATGAAAATAAAATGTAAATGTCACTAAGTGTTCAGCGAGATTTCCGAAAGATTGTTGGATATCTGTTTCATACAGATCAAAACAAAACATAGTACTGTGACAAAACTTTTCAATTTGTAATGAAAAAAAAAATCAGAATAGTCTGTTAACTTGGGAAAACATCTAAAATTAGGATTACAGACTTCCGGTCTGTAGGATTACTGTATACCATAAAGTTCATCCTTATTAAAAGAATAAAGTGCTGTTTTGCAGTTGAAATATTCAGAAACGGGTACTTTTTGTGGTGTTGTGTACAGGACTGTAGAGTCGGAGGGAAAATGACATACTCCAACTCCAGAAAATTTGGAACTTTCAACTCTGACGGACTTGCTCCTTCACCCCAAAATCAGCTGGACTCCAGCTCTGCTGCCCTGGTTGTGTATTGAACCTTTGAATGATTGCAAATGTTCTTACTTAAGCTCATATCACTTTCGCCACATTAAGCGGACAGACATGCGTTTTCTGAAAAGGGAGAAGCATTCATATATAGGGAATTCGAGTAAAGCAGTTATCAGTACTCTCATCCAATAGAGAAAGCGCACTTTTTTTATTGGTCTCGTGGAGACCAATGAAATTAGACTCCCAACTATATGGACGACGGATATCTAGCTTCTCGTCACATTGACGGGTCCCGTACAATAAGGCTTCAACGCTGACCCAAAACTGGTTTTAGGGAGCTCACTCGCTGTACTGACCATGTGTGAATGTTGCTTTGCCCTCCTTGAAAATGTTTTGTTAAAAAGTATGGCATTTTTTTCTCATCTGTACCTCAGGCTTTTCTTTGGTTTGTGTAACATCAGAAACAGGTTGAACAGAAATTGTTCTGCATCACAAATTGTATACTTTGCCATATTTGATGCATATTTTATTAATGGAGTTTCTTTTGCAGGGAGCGGACCGTTCCCTGGGTGCAGTGCTCTGTACTCAATGACTTCTTCTGATCAGCATGTCTGCAGTTTCGGGGCTAAATGCAAAGGCGGAGAAAGGAAGGTCGAAGTATGTTGCGTTAGACATAAATAGCCTTTATAAAGGAAAAAGTCTAGAAAACCCCAAAGCAACTGGTAAGAATGCTTTTTGACAAGGGATAATTCTTTTGATTCTGAATAACGTTGTTTTTGAATACAGGATTTTTAAATTTTCAGTTCAACCTAAACATGGATTACAATCACTGGGTAAAGTCGGCACTGGTCGCCGTATGCCTCCTCCTGCTAATTTACCAAGTCTAAAAAGTGAAAATAGTGGCAACAATCCTAATATAAGTTTAGTACCAAGTGGAGGTCAAGGATGGGGCAGTACCACCAAAGAAAAAGGCAAAGCAGAAGAGACCAATGGAAATCAGCAGCAATCACCGCAATCGCAGCCAGCCTCTTCACTATCACAACCTACTCAGAAAGTAAAGTTTATTTTTGAATTTTATGACAGTTTCCCAAACTTTTCCTGTTTACCGTACACTTTTAAAGAACTAGAATTTTCTCATGCCCCCCCCCCCCCAATCTATATCGTGAATAAATATTTTCACACTGGACACTTTGCAGCACTTCTCGCCTTTCTCTCTGGCACCTTTTCTGAGATCACCTGTGTTATGATATTTGCTTGAACTTTTTCATTTGATTTTTTAGCTAGAGCATTATGAAAGCAAAACAAAATAGGATTGAGTGCTTGCAAATTGTGCAATGTTACATTAGTTGTAGAAAAGTGCAGGCTAGCCTCTCTGCAGTGTATGCTTCTGATTGTGTATTGATATATATATGGCAATTTTCTTTGTGGTAATTGATAGGGATGCACCAATTGGCCGATTACTGTTTAATTGGGAAAAGATAATCAACTGATCGATTATTGTAACAACTTTTACTTTTGAGAATTAGTAAATAGTTTATTTCTGTGGAGATTATTTTTCTCAATTTTTGTAATTAAAAAAAAGATACACCAGAATGCTATGAGCTAAATTTCTTATCTAAGAAAAATTATTCTATTTTGTAAACTGGACATGAAAATTCAAATATTTAGTTAGTGGATGGTCTGTGAACACTTTTAAAGTTGAACATTTAGTAGAGTTTAAAGCTATATTATTATTTATTTCACAATCCCTTCTTTTTTAAAACATGCATTAAGTCTATTAATATCTTTCAAAATATTTTTATCCCTAGTTCTATTTCATTATTTGTATATTACATGTCATCTTATGTTGTAGATTTGTTCAGCATAGTTTCTTGTTCTAGGCATAATTCAAGTAATTTTTTATTTAAAAAAAATAGCCCATTCGGTATGTAATATAATCGACTAAAATGGACAGTACCTTTTCCCGTTGACTAATCAGTGCATTCTTAGTAGTTAAGCTGTTTACTGGATTTGATTGTGAGTAAACAAATAAGTTGCTAAGTTTTAACATAAATCTCCAAAAGTGGTGCTTTGCAACTTCCACAAAGCTTGGAACAACTGTTGTCCCTTTCGGCTATGTTTTTCAAATACTATGAAAGTGCTTTTTACCATTCAAAGATTTATACATGTTCAATTAGTACATCATGATCAATTGTAAAATCAAATTTTATTTTTTTTTAAAGAAAAGTTTAATTAAGTGAATGTAATTTTATAGACAAGTACAACAAACACAGTTGCAACATCTGGAGTAAACAAAACATGGAGCAGTGTCACATCAAACCAAGAGGATGGTGGTCGAGAACAGAACTTCTTGGGCCAGCAGTCGCCATTTTTTCCTCAGGAATTCCCCAAGTTAGCTGGTGGAGATGTACCAACAGAAGGCAACCAGAAATCCAGTGCAGATACTCAATATGGACCAGGACCAAGTCTAAGACCTCAAAGTACGTTAATACCTCCAATAATCTGCATTTTAAAACTTGGCCAATTGTCATTAAAAATAGCTTGCTTTTAAAAGGTTAAAATTTCTGTAAATCTCATACGTTTTTATTTTTTTCCTGCCAGGTTCATGTATTAACTTGTCAAAAAAAAGTTAAATGTTGATAAAGAATTTATAAAGCAGTGTAATTGATTTGAGTTAGCTATCATGAGCATATTCATTAGGGTGCATCATACGCCCCATCAATTTTTTTTTTCGTTTACAAATGCTTTGTCCCTAAGCTACTTTTATTCTACATACAAAATTAATAATTTGTGTGAAATTTTTCCCATTTTGAACAATATCTATGTGTGCCACCTGACAATTGAAAGTTATGAAAACTCAGAAAAATAACACACTAAGCAATTTTTTACATTTATTTAATTATTGAAAGAATTATTTGATTTATTGAAGCCAATTTATTGTATATTTCATAATATTACTTTGTTAAATATTAGAGTTTGGCTTAAAAGTTTGTTTTTAATCAATTTTTTTACTCGATTTTCCTCCTTTTGCGAAGATTTGGCAGTTGTTTTCGATCATGCTCAACTACTTGTAATATATTCTGGTAAGGATCTTCAGTTTTGACTGCCATTAAAAAGTCATTGGTCAGCTTTATTCCTCACTCAGCACAATCGTTTACTACATTTATTCCTTTCAAATTTGTTTTTGAAGTCTGATATGAAATACAATTTGGCCACTGTTTAACATCTTCCACCATGAATTCTGAATCTAACTTCAAAATTAAAAATAAAAACCAGGAATCAATGCCAACAAAATCAGACAGTGTTGAAGAAAAATGAATTTCTGTTGGAAACTGTGGTTTTCCAAATCCCATACCAAATCTGTGTTTTGGATTAGATAGATTAGCTGGTCTAATGGCTAATATACTGTCAGCAAGAGCAGGTCGGTCTGCTTCAGGCACTTTATCACTCCATAGTGCTAGAGGTACAGTTTCTTCTGTCAGATACCAAAGGTGATTTTAAAAATATTAATTGCACTTCCAGAAATTTCCGAATTAATAATACTATATTTTATAAGTAAAATAAAGAATTGCAAGTCATTCCATGGTGCATCGAAGACAGAAGTGCACATCATCCACCATGAACTATATACCAAAGTGACAAAATTAACAAAATTTTAAAACTTGTTGATGTGTAGTTATTGTTCCAGTTGGTGGTTCTTGGATTTGATGTTGAAATAAGCAAATTTTGATTAAATAAATTAATTTTGCCATCTGCTTTATATAAAGCTCCTAGACATTTAAAGTCTGCTGCAGTTATCTCATTTGGATCGTTTACTGAGAATAAAAGACAAAGTTAAACAAATGCTAAGTAGTCACCTCTGCAAAACACAACATTTGATTTAGCTAAGTTGATAACATTGTTTTTGCACTCGTGTGCTGGCGTCATTTTAAATGTGTTGCTAATGATATAACATCAGGTCGTTTTATAATATCATGTGGAATAAAAGCATATGTACCAGTTCGTATTGTACGATGATGATTTCTGGTATTATGAGCATTATAAATCTGATCTCTCGGATCTGTCTCATCACTTGTATCACTTACATCACTATTTTCATCTCTTTCAATTTCATCAATAATAGCTGAATTAAAACTTGTATTGAAGTTCCTTGTTTCCTTGGCTATTTTTTCACAAAATGCTGCTTTTGATATTTCATGCATTTCCTGACACTTAATGTTTCAGTATAATATTTTATCGTGTGAGCTAAAGGTTGCTAGATGATCACTTTTCATAGATTGAAGAAAAGCTAAATCTTCTGGATTTTTTATAAGGCATTCTACATTTTTAGGCCATAATGAAAATGTTTTAGCTAATTCTTCTTCCATTTTCTTTACTTTATTAATGGAATTTGTTGTATTTCTTCTTTGAAGAGGAATTGCTTTTAGTTTTGTGTTGTCTTTACGAAGTTTTAGTATTTTCTCACAGGATTTACTTTTAGTAATCATTGGAATGTTTGCTTTTGCATAGAAATCAGATATTTTTGACAAGGCAAGTTTTGAAGACTCCCATTTGGTAAGATTCTGATCGGCACCTTTCTCAATATGACACATCAAGCAGCGAAGCACTTGCAAGCTAGTGGGGGAACGTGAGCCCTTAAATTCCGAGTCCTCTTGAGTTATTCCAAGTCCAAATAAAATTGAAGATTGTCTGGTTTTGACTTTTACCTTTTGTACAGATGAACAAGGCTTTGTTTGTGGAGAAAATGTCACTGATTCAACAGCAGCTAATTTACTCATGTTTATTGAAAAATTTCACAATATGTTACTTTCGAAAATTCATGGACCTTATGAATTAAAATAGTATAGATCAACTTATTTAAGTGGTGTTTACAACACATTTGCATAGAATAACAAGAAGAAAACTTAAAGAACTGGCATTAGCAGTTGTGTGATAGAAGAAAATGGTAGAAAGTTGAAAACAAATAGTGAATCTAAACTAACAGTTACAAAAGATGTTATGGAAAGTTACTGTAAAAATGTTAACAGTTGAAGTTAACACAGGTAAAATGTAAATGAAATAATTTAAAAATTATTTCTCAGTATTGCACTTTGAGTCACTTTTGATGTTATAACTGTTCATTTACCTTAAAAAAGAAACTTTTTGCTTGAGGTGGGATACCTAAATCAATTTTGATTTTCATAAAAATTCACAGGAATACTATCTAGTGGTATGAGAACATTTTTAAATTAGGGACAAAACAATTTTAGACTAGTCGGGCAAATGATGCACCCTAATATTCATTGTAACAATCGATAATGTTCAATTCGATAAAATTCTCTCTACCAATAAGTGCAGCCAGAAATGATTTTCTCCTGTCTCCCAGAAAGTAAATTCTCACTGTGCTGTACTCTTGCTGGTAGATAGAACTCGATAGTGTTAAATATGAGTATGCCCTTTAATTGCTTCTACATAGTGTCCGGTGAGCTTAGGTTAATCAGTTTGGCTTATTCAAATGCAATCTTTGATTTTTACTCTGCAAATACTGTACGCTCTCTGAATGAATTCTCAAGTGGAAGAAACGAAAAAGAAATTTTTTTTTGTTCTGCTTCTTAGACTGATATAACACGGTTTTACACAAATCCTAGGAATCTGTCAATAGGCTGTCCATATATGACGTCATGCTTTAAAGGGAAGGAGATTTAAAATTGACAAGGGGCTAGGGTGGGGTAACACGAAGTGACATCACGTATGCTATGCGAGTTTATGATGAAATGTGACACGAATAAGGCTAAAATCATAAGTAAAAAATACTTCCTTTGTTTTATTTTGCTCTAAAATGTTTTACAAAAGGTGTTAACTTTCCGAATAACAATTTACACAATCCTACTTTCTACGGATTTCATTTTTAAATGGGAAAAAGTTTTATTTAGTTATAATCCCAAAAGAGAAAACACAAGTGAAGAACTCTTCACTTTATATAGACCACATTCCAACTTGATTCTGACTGCTAATCTCATAGCCTTTGAAGAACACTTTCTAATTCCTTTCTATGCATTAAGGTTGTGTCTTCCTACTCATTCTAATACAAGGTTCAGTAATGTTTTCTTTCTCCCATGAGGGGGGGGGGGACTTGTAATGATCTACTACAGCTGAAAGTAGCTATAGTGCTGCTTTTCTTTTTCTACTTCGTTAAGTCAGTTTAGCAGGTAGCATGTGTAAAAAAAAAAAGAACCCAAGTTTCTCGTCTTTTGTCAAAAATATCAACGTCGAATTCTTCCAGATGTTTTCATTATTTTATTGAAAATATTTCAATAGTAAAGGAATATTCTATCTTATCTGAGCAGCTCAAAGTGTCGTGGTTACCGGATCTTCATATTAAATCACTGGTGGGAGAACTTGAAGCCACTTAACATTGAGATTATATGCCATAAGTTCGGGACTTTGGAAAAGAGATGTGACGCCCAGAGTGTCCTGAAATCCGGGTTTTGTGTTACAACGTTCGACTGTACTTACTCAGTTTACTGTTGGTTCAAAATTTAACTGCAAAAAAATTCTTAGTTTAAATGGATACTTTATTGGGCATTCAAGAAGATTACTTATTGTTCTCACTTTGACCTATACATTTTTAAGATGGCAAACTGTACTGTACCTTTTGGCACAGCCTGCCTGTCACATGACCTTTTTTTTTTTTGAATGTCTACTTGTAAAGTAGCAACGAAATTTTGATTTTCATGTAAACATTTATCAGAAATTGAACTTGTTTTTTTTGAGAAAAGGTTAAAAACTCGATTTTTGGCCAAATTTTTTAAACTTAGATGAAGGAGGTCAGGTGCTGTCCGCTAAAAATATTTCAAAGAACTGAAAATGCTACTTTGGGAGATCTGTAGGTGATTTAAGGGGGAGAAGAAAGTCATAATTCATTCATCCCCATTTAGTGGGAGAAAGTCATTCATTTCTCCCTAACATCCTCCCTAACAATCAGTCCTAAAATGTTTTTCCTGTTAAAATTATTTAATTTTTAACTTCAATATTAAATGTTTTAAATTTTTGGAAAGCTTGGTGCATGCAGGCATTGTAAACTTATAATGAGGAAAGAATGAGAAATCGAGTTGAAAGAGAAGTCTGGGGAAAATGTTTAACTGGACAGGGAAAAGTTATATTGCTCTAACTAATGCCTGCTGCTAAAAAAAAAAGAAAACAATCTGGCCATTACCAAACTGTCATGACATTTCACATTAATCTAAAGCATAACTAGATGCTCTAAAATTTGTTGAAACTTTTAATGCAAATTAACTTGGATACAATTATTGATTATGATAACTAATAAAGTGTTTGAAACAAATTTTAAGTTTAATTGATTTATTTTTTAAATAGCGGAAGGCAGCTGGGGACGAGGGACACTTCAGCAACAGCCACCTGCTGGACAGGCAGGAGGCCAGCAACAGAGCAGTGGCAGTGGCGTGAACGGTCCCCAGGCTTCGTCGGAAGCACAGCCTCTCCCTTCACGAGACCAGCGTCCTTATTCAGCCTCTCGAGGGGGAAATATTCCATCTGGCAGCGTTTCATCAACCTCATCACCCGGTGGTCCCCCCATGGGTCCTGTGCCATCCCTCGGCCATGGTCCAGGTATTGGTGCGCAGATGGGGCCTGGATCTAACATTCATCCTCCGCCGCAGTTTCGTGGGATGATGCCTTCATTTGTAAGTACCACTCCCTTACCTTCACTTTTTTTTTTTCTGTCTCTTTCATAGTTAGACAATATGAGGCAGTGAGAAGGAAAGTGATGTAAGTAAATTTTGTGCAATCTGGAGCTCAAAACGGAGGTTTTCTTATCAGTTATACTAGTTATTTTGAAAATTTTAATTTTGCCACTTACATCCCTTTGTTTTCCATTGTTTTGTATGGATGCGCATGATGTGTGCAGATACATTTGCTTCGAGTATGTACAACGTTGCATTGTCCAATTATTGCTAATTAGTATTTCTGTTAAACATTACCTTCATAATCTGTTGATAAATTAATGAAAAAAGTTCACTTCTTGCTTTCATGGATATTTGTAAAAAGGCATTGAATTACAAAAATTTTGCCTACGAACTATGCATTGTCTTTCGTACCTGCAGGCTGCATGCAGATACTTATTCTTACTTTGATTTCTGAAATAATGGTTCAGTTGGTACCTAAGTCTATTTTTCTCCATGGGGGGGGGGGTGGACTTGCAGGATTTTATTAATTTAAAGTTAACCTTTAGCCAACGGCGGTACATATGCTGTACCGACAAAAAGTGCTCTCTTCCTACGGCTGTGGTACAACGTCTGTACCAGTCCTTCCCTTCCCCCTCCAGTTACTTCCCGCAGTTGATAATCCTTTCACACACGCCTACACTGGGAGAAAATGAATGAAACGCACTACACCCCTTTTGGGGGTCTGTCAATCAGAGGCGTTTGGCATAGTTTTGTTCCCAGTGAAGGAATGTGTGGCGAAGTTTCGAAAAAGAGGGGAGAAAGTTAAGCAGAAGTAAAATACTTGAAGGAAAGAAAAATTTTTGATAGCCTTTTTCTGTTGAATAACCCAATAGTAAGGCTTCCTATAATTAATAACAGCATATTTTACTGAGTACAAAACACCTATTTAGTTTAAGCAGTGTAGATATTTAGGGAGCAGAGCGCAAGAAACATCATTCTCCAAAATATTTCTTTTGTTGTGGTTTTATAAAAATAATTAAACACTTGAAAAGCATATCTTATCTTGCTAACTTTTCGAAAATGAATATCATGCTGAATAAGAAACAACTTATCAATTTGCGATTTGCCACGTTTCATTTATTTCTTTATTTACATTTTAACTGAAAATTATTTGTAATACCGTTTCAACAAAACATGGAAAACATTCTAAAATCAATAAATTTGAAAGAGAGATTCAATTAAGAATCTGTGTCGTGAATCTTTTGGTTTGAAAATTGAAAGTTAGACTAAACGTTTTTTTTTTTTCTTTTTTTTTTTTTTTTATAAAAAGAGTCACTAGCACAGCCAGAATTATCTTCTGGATGGGTTTTTCTGTTCAAAACGAGCCTTTTCATATGTAAAAGTTATTGCACTAGGGATGGTAAGAATGTTAAAATCAAGGGCTCTGAGGGGTGTTTTTACCCCCCCCCCCCTTCGCTACGCCTCAAAATCTATCTAATTGATCACTTATTGAGTGAAAAGCATAAAAACTTAATTTTGATATTTTAGAAAATATAAATGTATTTCCTTGATATTTTGTCTATAGCGAATATTATTTCAGTAGAAAGTCAAAAGGACTAAGGATATGCTGAATGAAACAAAATAAGTATGGTACACCGGGGCACGTTTACGAGGATTTTTTTTTCGCTGAATTTTTTAATTTTATGGTTCAACTTGGGAATTCTTAAACGTTATGGCCTTATAAAGCAGTTAATAAAGTATAAATTTGTGCATTCAGTTTTCCCCCTGTTTGTATTTGAGGGGCTTAAAATGTTAATTTTTAAGTCAAAGTCGGTTGCTCCTCTTCTTCCTTGTGCAAAAAAAAAGAGGTTAAGTGAAAAAATTTATAAGAGCACCTGATATATCTTACTCAGTTTTCAATGAGAGTCTAATGTCTGTTTATTTTTTTGTTTTTTTTTCTGTTAATTAATTCTTACATTTGGAACTGTTTATGCCAGTAAAAAATGGAAGAAAGAGGTTGGTTTTCTGTTTACTCATGCCGTATTTTTTTTTTTTTTTACTTATCTTCTCTTACTCACAAATAACAACGTACTGGGTAGTGAAAATGTATTATAAGATAGTACATAAATAGGAAATGTTGAAAAGAGGAAAGACTTGGAATCTAAAACAAATTTGCCCAGATATTTTTCTTGTGCATTGTGAAGGGAGCGGAACTTAATCCTTCAACAATTACTAGAGGTATTTCAACCACAATTAGAAGAAAGAGTGAATGGGGATATCAGGGGATTTGTAGGCTGTCTCTCCATATTATCTCACTCGACAGTGATTGACTTTGAAACGCCAGCTTCATATACAAAAAAGGGTGCCTTGCATGCTCTAAAAGATAGATAAGCGCTAACGTTCTTTATGTAAATGAATACGGTGTTCAAGCATATTCCGCTTGCACCTGCTCAGAAAAGCAAAGCAAGGAATTGTTCGCTATTATTGTGGATTCTTTCTTGGACACACGTATTAGTGTCATTTTTCTGAATAGCCAAGCTGAAAAGCAAAGTTGCCTCCCTTGAATCTAAGGTATTCTACATTGTATTTACAATGGCTTTGGTCTCAGTTGAACGCTATTTACCTCCATATTTTAGCGCATAGATAAGGACATCTGTCATTTATTGAATCCAGTGGTCTACCTCACAAATAGAGTTTGATATTTATTATTTTGTTGTCGTTAGCCTTAGGTTAGACGAGAAGCGTTATTTCAGTGATTTCAATTTTAAAACTGAACCAAATATACTTACAGAAAATCTAAACCTAGAGAACCCCATAAGGAACAAGGAGGGAAAAAAATTATTTTCAAACCATTGAATAAGTGATGACTAGCCAAGTATAGTGTCCCACTATAGTAACCCTGTATTGCGGAGAGCTCAGCGGTCGAAGTGGACATCGCCCCCTTTATGCTGTCCTATTCGGGGGAAGGAACTAAGAAAGCTTTGAGCCGTAGGGAGAGGAAAAGATAATTGTATAGTTGCCGTAGCCTAAAGGTTAAGTTTCTAAAAAACATAGTTAAAAGTGAAATGAATTTTATTTAATGGTTTTAAAATGCATTATTTTAGAGCATTCTTGTCCATTGAATCCCCCGCCCTTTTTTTTTTTGAATCATTTAGTTCTAAATGCCTTGTATGTATCTTTTTTGCTTAGAAATGTCCTTGCTGTGAGTGAAATTTTCTATGCTGTATGTAAAGTAATTAACTTTTTTCATTGATTGCTTTTGTTCTGTCTGTATATGTTCATTTTTTCCCACATGTAGACCTACCATTGTTTTATGATCTTAATAAATGTTTTGGTTTCCTTTTTGAAAAGCAGAAAATTTTAAGAGAAAATTAAAACTAGACTTTCTAATGAAGTTACAGGTTTTGTTTGCATTAGTTTGTTTAGTAAAGTGCTAGAAACTTTAAAAATGGGTATCATCAAATTCCTTCGTGGTTACAAAAATATTGCCTAGTTTAAAATATACTTTTTAAGGAAAAATAATTTTTAATGAAATTTTTAATCTGCTGTACTGATTAGTATTAATATTGTAATTGATTGATTACAAGCAGATTTATAACAAGTTGTCCTTTGAAAAAATATATATATACATGCGAAGCAGCGTTTTTGGTTTCCTGAACAGTGATTTTCTCCTGTGTTTTTTTTTTTTTTTTTTTTTTTTTTTTTTTTTTTTTTCCGAGCAACTTCTGTCATTAGTGAACAGTTTGGCAAGTCTGCATGTGTAGAGACTAATAAGAAATCATAGGCAAAATGTTATCCCCATGATCTCTTATTTGACCATGCTATAATAACATAGTATAATAACTATTACGTTCTAAACACATATATCTTAATTTCAGATGTTTGGAAGAAATAACTACCCTTCAGGTTATCCTTCAAATTATCCTAATGTTCCTCCACCCTCTCAGCAGCAGAATGCTCGTCAGCCATATCCGTATTCCGAAAATAGGCAAGTATTAAGTTAATTTATGTAAAATCAAAATGGCCTTGCATAGAAAAATTCCAATAACAGCTGTACTAGAAATACTATTCTTCTGAGGATTTATTGCTATTTCCATTTTTTACTGTAGGCGATCTCAGCCTGTTAGACCACTTGCAGAAGAGGAAGCTTATCAGCGTCCTGCAGCAATCATTACTGAGAAAGCTTTGAAAGGATTCGATGAAATCCTACAAAATGATACTACAGACACTTGGGCCACCTCTCATGGAGAAATAGATTACAAGTTAGTTTCTTCTATTGTTAAAGTTTTTTTTTTTTTGTAATATATAGAAATTAATTCAGTATATTTGAAATTGTGAAGCTATCAATAATATCATTATCTTGCACAAAATGCTACTAAAACCGATCTTAAAGACACATAGATTTCAACCTTTACTTATAATCTGAGATATTTATTAAATTACTAAAATAGTAGAAAGTATTGATTTGCTATTATTTTGCAGCTTGCCATATTTATGTTCATTTTCTCATTGTGTACGAAACAAATGTTTTCTAGCTATAAAATTTTATGTAATTAAATTTTCAAAGTTAAGTGTTGTCTGCCAAATGATGTTACTTATGAAATGAGTATTAATGATTACTCCTTATCTACAACCCACTTTTCTGAGGCAGCAGTTTTGAATGTATGTATATTATTACTACTCATTGAAATTGTAATTGCATATTTCCATGAAGAAACTGAATTAATTATAAGAATATTGAAAGCCTCGGCATTTTGCGATCAAAGAACGCTACAGGCTATTCAAACATGGGCAAATACATTTAGTTATCATTCAAAGAGAAAGGAGAACTTAGTTCGGTTTTTGCTCAAGGGGGGGGGGGGGGCCCAGTTGGGTATTAAAAGCATTCTTTTCATATTTTCCAGTTTCTTTATTGAACAGTATGGATTTATAAGGACCTATAATGAAATAAGATTGCTAAGTTTACTGCTGAAAAATGAGCTCTCTTGTGTCTTAGCATTATAGTTCAATAGGCATTCAGCTATAAAAAGACATACGTACATTAGAGAACAATGTATTCTAACGTCCTGTAGGTTATTGAAACTGGTATTTGTAATCAGCTTTACTTGAATGCAACAGTTTATGTTTGAGATAATTATTAATAATTTCTAAATGAGTGTTTGATATTAGAAATTTCTTTATCCACTTTTCTAATTTAATATTTTTGTGTGTAAATTATTTACATTTGTTTGTGGAAATTGTCTCAGAATCATTAAATAATAAATAATGGAGTGGAAGATTAAGATTAGGCATGATACCAACATAAATATATTGATTTGATAGTAACAATGTGCCCATCAGTTTCAAGTCGTTGGCACTCTTTCATTGCAGAATCTATATTGCTGCTATTGAAAAGAAAATAAGGTTAACATCAGTAATTCAACTTTAAATGCAACCTAACAAAATATAATAATCAAATAGCGCTGCTTTTTCCCCCTTCCTCCAAAAAACCTATCCTCTTCGTAGATTTTGAGAGGACCCCAAGCCTCCACTCAAATTTGAATTTTAGCCCTTTAATATCACAATATTAAGTTGCAGCTATATTGGTTTAAAAAAAAAAATTTGCCCTCACTTAGATTCAACAGTGGTAATTTTTAACTGAGAAGTGATTATATCTAGAGATGAAAATTGCTGATTACTACTATCTCACAACCCACTTTTCTGAACCCTCAGTTTAATTATATTTTGTAAATGCATGTGTTATTTGATTTTTTGATATTCTCTGATTTTATCCCTTTAATATCAGTGTTAAAAACAGCTCCTATCGATTTTAAAAATTTTGCGCTGAGGGAATTAACTGTGGTAATTTTTAAAATTTGTCAAATTAACTGAGAAATGATGATATCTAAAGATGAAAATTGCTGATTACAACTATCTCACAACCCACTTTTCTGAACCCTCAGTTTAATTATATTTTGTAAATGCATGTGTTTGATTTCTTGATATTCTTTGATTTTTATCCCTTTAATATCGCAGTATTAAATAACAGCTCCTATTGATTTTAAAAACTTTGTCCTCGGGGAATTTTCTAACAGTGGTAATTTTTAAAATTTGTCAAATTAACTGAGAAATGATGATATCTAAAGATGAAAATTGCTGATTACAACTGTCTCACAACCCACTTTTCTGAACCCTCAGTTCAATTATATTTTGTAAATGCACGTGTTATTTATTCTTTGATTTTAGTCCTTTAATATCAAAGCATTAAATAACAGCTCCTATCGGTTTAAAAAATGTTGCCCTCACTTGGGGGAATTTTTCAACAGTGTGGTAATTTTTAAAATGTGTCAAATTAACTGAGAAATGATGATATCTAAAGATGAAAATTGCTGATTACAACTGTCTCACAACCCACTTTTCTGAGCCCTCAGTATAATTATATTTTGTAAATGCACGTGTTATTTATTTTTTGATTTCTAATAATAAAAATTAAAGTTATTAGCTGCAAAATGATGGTACTAATGAAATAATGGAGGTGATTACTTGAATTTTAAAACTCTCATAATAACCCTGTAGGCAATAATTTCCTTTGTATGACTGCAATTCTTGAATGTATGTTACGTACATTTTTTGTGATAAAAGTACCCAGCTCAAAATGTTTATTGCCAAATGATGAAACCAAGAGAATGAATAATAATGCTTACTATATGTCACAACCCACTTTTCTGAGGCATTACTTTGTTAACATTATATTTTATGCAGAATATTAACTGCAAATATTTAATTAGTTATTCTAAAAAATCAAGGAAGTAGTGAAACATGTTTTCTTTGTCAATAATTCAGGGATGAAATGTTTTACTGTCATATTTTTAGCTATATCAATTTAATCTCTTGTATGAGATAAGTGGTGCACCACTGGTGTATCAAAAAAAAAAAAAAAAAAAAAATGCCAATGATGTTGCAATTTGTTTAAAGAATATATTGTTGAATTATTGTGATTTCATCGTTCTGAATTTTGTATTATAGTGCAAAATTAGTCTTCAGTGATGATGAAGAATCTCCTGTTAGTCAGAAAAAGATAAAAGGTATGCTATTTTTTAAATTTCTTTTTTTTTTTTCGTATTTTTTAAAATTAAAATTGAGGGTATGTTTTCAGAATTCATAGGCATGAGAAATCACTTACATTGCTTAGATTTTGGGTAATCAATTTGAATTAATTGAGCGTATGTTATAAGTAAATTAATTGCAATAAATGTAAGGTACAAGGTGTGACTTATTGATGTGTATGGGCCTATTGCCTGTCATTTCACGCCAATGTGCTCAAAGAGTGAAGTAGGCTGTTCTGCTACAGACCTAAAACATTTTGGTGAAAATCCTACCATGCTGCTCCAGATTAGTTTTCTGTATGTTACTGGAATGGAAGTTTCCCATCAAGCGGCACTAATTCTTAGAAATGTTCCCAGACTAAAAATTAAATATTTTGCCATTCAATCTGTTTGCCAAAATTTCATTTAAATTTTGCATTACAATGAAGAAATCTTAAATACGTAAAAACTTGACAGTTTATCTTCATATTATTGTAGAATTAATGAAAAGAAAATGAAAGAAATTTATCTGTTAGGATGTCTTGAACCGTCCAACACCGTTTCATAAAGTATTTCTATAATACTATTTTGAATCTTTCAATATGCATTTATGATATGTGAGCATATGTTATTATTAAAAGGCTCTGTATAATAGCTCAGCTCAAATCTATTATATTGTATAAGTGATTTACTTTTGTTAACTAGTCAATTTTGTCAGTTCTTTATATTTCTTGATGGTATATCCTCTTTCCTTTAGCCGCGATAATGATGAAAAAAATGCCAAGGTTCCAAAAAATGATAAAGAGCGAGATAGAAAGTTAGAACGTGAAAGAAGTGTTTCTGATCGTGAGCGCGATAACAGAAGAGAAACAGATTGGTCACGAGAAGGAAGATGTGAAAAGAAAAACGAGCCTGAAACGGATTGGAATATTGATCGTGCAGATGGCTTTGAACGTGACAGGGGTAAGTTAAACTTAGAGATAAAGCATGTGTTCCACAGATATTTCTACTTATTCATTTCCTGTATATTTTACAGGTAATATAATATTTTTATTTTCAACTGGTTTATATGCCTTGTTTACCAGGTACAAGTTTGTTTAAATTAAGCTCTCCCAACTGTGAGGGTCTTGCATGGTGTTGTATGGTGGAGAGCAACAAGAAATTTGAATGAAATTTTCCTGGCCATACATTCAAGATTCATGGAAGAAAAAAATGTGATACAAAAAGTTGATAGTGGTGTTATAATGCATGGGGAAAAAAAACACCTTATGTTAGTTTCTGTGTTATTCTTGCGGTTCTAAACATGTACATAATTGTTTCCATTCAAAGTTAAAAGTTTCGCAACAGAGTAATAAATCTCGACTGATTTCAAACTTGCTCTGTAATGTTAATGATCCTGTGTGTAAATAATAAATTCATAAAGTTTTTACCATAATTTTCCTTTTGGTATGACAAGAGAAAATTGGAATTTTAATACATATTTTTTATTCTTCATATATTATTTTTCTCTTTAAAATGTTATTCCACAGGAAATAGCTGATACAGCAAAATAGCACTTACACTGTAGACCTCGCAAGCTGCAACTTTAAAGTGAAGGCATAAAATGAGTCTTTTTGTTGGAAGTGGGTTCTAGAAAACCATTACTATTAATTTATTAAAAGATTTCAAGCAAAATCAGTCTTAAAGACGTCTGCTTTTGGGGCTGTGTTTTTCTCCCTTCTTAAAACTTAAATATTGTCGCCTCTGAGTAACACTGACATCTAATCCTTTGAGTACCACTAAGATATCCTACTGTTGCTCTGAGGTGATGCTATAGACAATTAAAAGCTCAAATAGTAAGAGCAGTACAAAGGGAAATTGAAATCTAAAATTAAGTTGATTGAATTTTTGCTTATGAGACTAACTCCATCAATTTAACCGAAGATTGAAATTTACGTTAGCTACACTTTAAAACAAAATTAAATCCAAGCTATGCCACTGACCACCGTATATTATCACAAAGGTGCTTATATAGATGCAAAATCTTGGTGGCAAATGTTTTCTCAATATGTTAGCTTCATTCAGTAAATTACCGCCCATTAGCCAGGGCTAGAGCAGAAATACATGAAATACACCGCCAGCTCAGTCATTTCCAGCCGAGAACTGCCGTTTCGTGCCTGTCACTTTCCTGTGCCGGGCTGATGAGTGCTTATAAGCACGAAACTGCAGTCCTCGGCTGGAAATGACTGAGCTGGCGGTGTATTTCATGTTAGCTACAGCTTTTGGTGAATTTTTTTTTTCCCCACTTTTTTAATTCCATTTATGCAGAATGATCTGAGGTATTTATCAACTTTCCAAATTTTATTCCCAATCAATAAACTTTTCTGGCAACCCTCCCAGTGTGGAAGTTTAATTTCGACAACCCCGTGCAAATTTTGTTTTCTGAAAAGTACTTTATATCCTTCTCATAGTTGTGTAAGGCTATGTAAAATATTGGTAATCAGTCTTAATTTAAATGTTAATTTGAATTTTTGTAATTAAGTTGGAATCATGTGCACATGAAAACTAATAGAAATGTTGGAGATGCATAAATATAGAAAATATGCATATGGTTGCAGTTAGCACTATCTGTTTATATTATTCTTAAATCTTTTTACAGAATAAAAAATAATTATATATTTTAAAACCCGTTTCTTTGGTATTAAAATCTGTTAATTATCAAACTTTAATTGTGAAGCCTACCTTTGATACCTTCTTTAGTTATTCATTTAGTAAATTCTTGATGTTTTTATTCCTCTTGATAGTTACTTATAAAAGAAACATGCAATATATTCTTATGCATGGGAACATATCTTATGAAAGATAGTTCATTTGTAGAATTTGCTTTTGTTTGGGTTATTTTGAGCACCCAACCCCCTATTTCAATTAGGAGGAAAGATGGAAAACATGGCCTCAACCCCCACAAGGGAGGTCACCATCTATGGGTGGTGGTATGGAAATGCAGCGGCAGTGGCAGCCCGCTCAACAGCCTCCACAGAGGCCTTTTGACTACAGAGGGCCACCACCTCAGCCACCTGGGTCTGCCTATGCCTCTCCCCATGCAAGAATGGCAGCTGGTCCTGTTCCCC